>NW_026887415.1:0-86852 GCF_032173495.1 Musca vetustissima
ATCACATTTCACAGTCCATTGGTCTGTCTAATTTTTTTTTTTTTTTTTTTGGTTTTAATTTTTCCTCCCCCATTTTGCGGAGGAGGCTGAATGTCTGATGTATGAATATTGATTGACCTTTTTTGTCATATATGTGATGAAAATTTGTACAAATGTATGAAAATGTTTTGTTTTTCCTGTTTTGTGTCTCTGACATGCGAAACACTTTGGACATCATTGTAACATTGAAATGAATATTTATATTTGGAATATTGTTTTGTAAGAAGGACGGAGGCGGGAAGAATATGTAAATATTAATGGAAATTATTTTTGTTGTAGGCTATGTTGGGTTTTTTATAATTTCAGAAGCAGAATATGTTCAAGTATGCAGAATAAAATTGTATAAAAATATCGTCAAATGGAAAGATAATTGGTACTGCGGTGGGGCATAATTTTTGCTACTAAAGGGTTAGGCATTTCGTGGTTTCAAAATAAAATTCATAGATAAATAACTCTTTCCGAGGTCCACATATGGCGTAGACTTTTTAGAAAAATGGTCCACATAAGGCGTAGATTTTTTAAATAATGTTTTCCAAAGTCAACATGAAGCGTGGATTTTTAATACATAATTTTTAAGGCCTATATAAGGCGTGGTTTTTTTAATAAAGTTTTCTAAGGCCTATATAAGGCGTGGATTTTTTCCCTTCACCACACTGTGGTACAGCGTATTACGTCTTTGTGCATATGTTTGTAACGGGCAAAAGGAATCGAGATAGACCTATAGTTCCGTTTGAGAATATGCATGGACTCACTTTCTGAGTCGATTTACGCATGTCCGTCCGTCCTTGTATTTTTGTGAACAAAGTACAGGTCGCATTTATGATCCGATTTTGATGAAATTTGGTACAGTTCACTTATTTGGCCCTATGACGAACCTTATTGAAATTGGAGAAAATCGGTACAGATTTAGATATAGATTTAGATATAGCTGTCAAGTTTCGTGAAAATCAGTCCAGATTTAGATATAGCTCCTATATATAGTTTCGTCCGATTTAATGTAAATGGTGTACCAAAGTTCCTATATATCTTTCGATTTGCACGAAATTTTGCATAGTGTACTGAATTGAGTCTAGAATGATGTGTGTTAAGTTTCGTAAAAATCGGTTCAGATTTAGATATAGCTCCCATATATATTTTCGTCCGATTTAATGTAAATGGTGCACAAAAGTCCCTATATATCTTTCGATTTGCACGAAATTTGGCACAGCGCAATGAATTAGGTCTAGAATGATGTGTGTTATGTGTCCTGAAAATCGGTTCAAAGTTAGATATGCCTCCCATATATATTTGCGTCCGATTTAAAGTAAATGGTGTACCAAAGTCCCTATATATCTTCCGATTTGCACGAAATTTGGCACACCGTACTGAATTGAAAGTAGAATAATATATGAAAAATTTCTTGAAAATGGGTTCAGATTTAGATATAGGTCGCATATATATATTCGTCCGATTTAATGTAAATGGTACACCAAATTCCATATATATCTCTCGATTTGCACGAAATTTGGCACAGCGTAAAGAACTATGTCTAGAATGATGTGTGTTAAGTTTCTTGAAAATCGGTTCAGATTTAGATATAGCTCCTATATATATTTTCGTCCGAATTAATGTAAATGTTGCAGCAAAGTCACTATATATCTTTCGATTTGGACGAAATTTGGCACAGCGCAATGAATTAGGACTAGAATGATATGTGTTAAATTCCGTGAAAATCGGTTGAGATTTGGATATATCTCCTATATATTTGTTCTTCCGATTTTATATTAATTGTGGACTAAAGACACAAAGTTTGTCCAAATGCCACACAATTTTGTACAATGAAGTTAATATACATTAATCTCTGAGAAGTCTCGTAGAAGTATTGTCCAAATAATCGACGGGTGATTAACATAATTTTGTCCCATTGTATGAAGCAGCTGTATATCTGACCAAATGAACAAATTAGCATAGGTTGCAGAATGACATGTTTATGGATCCAATTTCATTATATCATCTGTTGAATATACCCAAAGTGGTCAAGGGTATCATATAGTCGGCCCCGCCCGAATTTACTACTTTCCTTACTGGTTTAAAAAATTCGTTTCTAAGGCCTATATATGGCATGGATTTTTTAAATAATTTTTCTCAGGCTTATAAAAGGCGTGGATTTTGGAATAATTTTAAATAATAAAAACAATTTGCGCCCAACGTGGGGCTCGAACCCACGACCCTGAGATTAAGAGTCTCATGCTCTACCGACTGAGCTAGCCGGGCATATGATCGCTATGTAATTGATATAGAATTTCCATTCCATTAAAGAAAACCTGTAATTAGGGGGGGTGGCCCTATATTCCACACCACATTCGATATAAAAAGTACTGTAAAAATCAGCAATCTTAACCGATTAACAGAAATTTCACACAAGTCATTCTAGACTCAAAATACACTAAAATACCTGTCAGATCAGGTATTTCAGACAGATATGTGGAAATCAAGTGTATTTGAACCTATTTCACCAAAACTTAGCACACTTCATGCTAGTCTCTGTTCGGAATGCTGTGAAAAATTTCATTTTTGGTGCACCATCGTGGAGTAGGATGAATATTTTTATGGGAGCTAATTCTACATATAAACGATTATCACATATTCCTATAGGCTTCGACATTGGGCCAAATATATAAGTTGTAAAATATTTCATCTCACCTTATGGTAGAAAATATAAAAATTATATCCAAATTCCAACTTCTTGGAAAGCGCACAAAAAATTAACTTGCGCCCAACGTGGGGCTCGAACCCACGACCCTGAGATTAAGAGTCTCATGCTCTACCGACTGAGCTAGCCGGGCATGTACCTACCGTGAAACGATACACTGTAAACACACATACAAACAATTTCTAAAAATAGAAATCAACAGAACATTGCTAAAGATCAGGTAGGACGGAGGAAACCATTGTGTGCTTACTTAATATTCAGAGTGGCAGTATCGCCATGTGGTTGTGGCGATCACTTCGAAGAAGTCAACCCAACATAAATGTGTCGGCAGTGAAACAATTTGTCTATCTATCTGACTGTCTGTCTGTCAGTATGTGTAACAAACGTGCTGTTGTTATGTAAATAAAATTATTCGGTGATTTTATTGTGGCAGCATAGAACATTTATAGAATTCAAATAAGTTGATATAGTTCACACAAAGAGATCTAGGTTGATCGAATTAAATTTTGGAATAGAATTATAATTTTAATAATTTTTATAGAATCATAATTGTTTTGTTTTCACGTTCGCTGTGAAGAATGAAACATATTTGGAATTTCAATTTAATGAAAAAAAAATCATATAGAGTATGTTTGATTGAGGTAACTGATAAGGGAACAAAAAGCATTTTGGGTTCGTGCTTCATTTTTTGGAAATGTTTTTGTTTTCACACACCAGCACATTCCTCGAGAATATTGGCTATGGAGAATTTAAATTTCTAAAATATATTTTCCCTAACGGAAAACAAAATAAATGAAACCATGAAGTTTGAATTTTAAAATTTAACAATATTGGGGAATTGGATGCAACATATAAATCACATCTAATCTGAATTGATCAAGGCAAGCCATTCTATGCCAAATCCGCTACATTATGTAATATTTCGTCGTAATCGGAAAACATTTGGGTATTTGATGCACGGGTTTAAATGACATTGATCGGTAGATGTGTCACGTCATCCCCGATTAAATTAGGTATGCTACCCAGAACTGCGTCGAAATTGGATAAACGTTGAGTATTTTCGATACCATTTATGTGAAATTAGGGGAAAAGAGAGCTGCATCTAAATCTGAACCGATTTTTACCAATATGGTTTGTTTTAGGCCAAATTCATGCTTGTATTCAACATGTATCTCACGTTGAACACAAGCAACAAGTTCTTACAATCAATGTAAACATTTCATTAAATTCTTATAATCATAAGGCACTACTTTTTTTCAAGAAATGTAAACATTTCAATAATATCAGAATTATTTTCCTACTTTATCACTGTTAGCGCTCATTTGTCCTCTCTCTCCATTTCCATTACAATCATCATTCATTCTTCGCCTGTGTTTTGTTCTGGTATCGTTCTCCGCCTCTCTCATTTCTTAGTGTTTGTTATTTTCTGTGACCGATTATTTATTTGACTACTATTTCTGTTGCTAACAACAGCCGATTTGTTATTTTCTGTAACCGATTATTTATTTGACTACTGTTTCTGTTGCTAACATCAGCCGACTTTCCACTCACTTGAATGTGACTAGTTTTTCATTTAATTTTTTCCCGTATTTCGCTTACAGACCTTTGCATATTTGTTACAAAATTCGCATATGTTTTTTACAAATTCTTTCGATAATTTACTTAGCATTTATATCGAAATAATTTATGGCAATATTTGTAATACATACAGAGAATTCCACAAGGTGGAGTGTATATCAAATTTGCCATTTCGTTTACAACACCTGGAAGTATTCAGCGGAGACTCAATGCAGATTTATGCATGCCCTTCCGTCTGTTGTAATCACAATAGAGCTCGTAATATTATATATAGAGCTTTGAAAATTTGTACATACTTTTCTATTACATGAATGAATGGTATTGAATGGAGCATATTGGCCTTTGTTATAGTATAACCTCCATATAAAGATACCTCCAAATAATCGGTATTCTAATAATTTTTTGGGTATCAATCATGTTCCACTTTTTAGGGTATCCCCACCGGGTTCCCCACATTATTCGACATTTTTGTATTTTTAGAATCAATTGAATCAGCTGTAATTAAGTATTTTGGATTTACGTTGGGCATTAAAATTTGTCTACGAAAAAATGATCAATATTGAACCATGTTTCGGTGTAGGCCTCGTATACTGGTACAACCCAATATATGGTATATCGTTGGTTATGGGCACATATTTCTATATAATTGGTTGTAAATTTTAATATTGGGTTGTGGTATAGTACTACATCTTATCTTAACTCTTATAAACAAAATAATGACATACACAGCAATTGCACCACGAATTTACGGACTACCCAAAATACATAAGGAAGGAATACCACTTAGACCAATATGCTCATCCATTAACTCCCCAACATATGAGCTCTCAAAATACATAGTGGATATTTTAAAGAATTTAACTAAAGATTCTATATATAACATTAAAGACGCCGTTGAAATGAAAAGAAAAATTAAAGATATAAATATTGACGAAGACGAAGTTCTACTATCATTTGACGTTATCTCGCTATTTCCTAGTATACCTATAAATTTAGCATTGAGGACAATCACCGAAAAATGGAACATAATTAGGGAATACACAAAAATACCACAGGACCTCTTCATCGAAATATTGACTCTTTGTATAAAAGCCTTTGAATAAAAGACTCAAGATGTACGAACAGCGAAAAGGACTTCCAATGGGCTCTCCAGCGTCACCGATTATTGCAGATATAGTAATGGAGGAGTTATTGGACGCTTCAATGGAGAAATTGAAAAATAAACCAAAATTAGTTACGAAATATGTAGACGATATACTTTGCATAGTGAAAAGAACAGAGATCGAGAATACATTAAATATCCTGAACTCCTTTGACAAACATGTGCAATTTACGCACGAATTGGAAGAAAACGAAAAATTGCCTTATCTTGACGCAATAATAATCCGACAGGGCCAAAAACTAACAATAGATTGGTACCAAAAGCCCACCGCATCTGGACGATTAATAAACTTTTACTCTAAGCACCCTAGACGAATAAAAATAAATACGGCCACAAACTTCATCAACAGAGTACTTGATATTAGCGACGAACAATTCCACCAAAAGAACAAAGAAAGGATACGTAATATACTGAGGAAAAATGATTTCCCACAGAGAACTATTGACGAATTACTAAAACATCCAATCACAAGAACGGAAAGAAGAAAGAAAAAGCATACAAAACATTGACTTATATACCTGGACTGTCTGAGAGATTACGTAATTCCAATATATATGACAAGAACAATTATCAATTAGCCTTAAAATCGAAGAATACCGTCAATAGCCTGTTCAGGAAAATAAAATCAAAAATTAAAAAGGAAGACAAATGCAATGTAGTGTATAAGATAAAATGTAATGGGGACAAATCCAACGTATGCCAAAAGGTATATGTTGGTACAACAAAAACTAAACTCAAGACTAGACTTTCGGGACATAAGTCAGATCAAAATTCAGACAAACCTTTAGAGCAAAAAACGGCGCTTGCTGCACATTGCACAAAAACTGGACATACACCGAATTTTAAAGACGTGGACATATTGACACAAGAAAATAATTATAAACGACGATTCACATTAGAAATGTTAAACATAATTAATGTACCTAACGATAGAAGAATGAATTATAAGACTGACACGGACCACTGTGCACATATTTATAGAAACATAGTTCATAAGCACAGACGAGAAAAAAGAAAAACTTAGTTTAGCATAGACGGTGATGAAAATCGGTTGCTTTTCTCATAAAAGTAAGATCTGTGCAATACAATTAAGTCTATATCTTTAAAATATTTGTATGTTTTGTAGTATTTCCCTGAAGATGACTGCCTAAGACAGTCGAAATATTGGAAAATAAAAATAAACAAAAAAAGAAAAACATAAACAACGAGTTTTTCAACTGACCTAGAGCCAAAACAAAAATCCACAAGAATCTACATCTTCCTACTAAAAAATCTCAATATTGGTCCACCTTTTTGCGAAGTCTTCATATAACACTACAACCCAAAGTTCGATATTTTGGGGAGCTTGAGCACGTGTTTTAACCAATTTTGGAGCAATTAAATATTATGGATTCCTATTGGATAGAAAATGTCCCAAGCAAAACTGATCATTAATTAAATCATAGAAGGTGTGATTACGTTTTCTAACTTGAGAGGCAAAAACATAACCCCATATAAATGCCCCGATCGACTTAAGGAATTTTGAATGTGCATCATATGAAAATTTTGGTCAGCCAAATTTAACGACTTTTTACTTGCTTTAGAATTACTTACAGCTAATTAGCAAACTCACATAGGATAACAAAGCCACACATGTAACAAAGTATTTCAACGCCCGGCTAGCTCAGTCGGTAGAGCATGAGACTCTTAATCTCAGGGTCGTGGGTTCGAGCCCCACGTTGGGCGAAAGATAATGATTTTGTTTCAAAAGGAATCCGAAGATTCTTGATCTGGACCCACTTTGAGTGTCCCCTGACAATAAAACAATTTGGAGGAAAACATGATCCTTGGGTAATAATTAATCATTGATCGATCATGGGACCATTTCTATATATATTCCCCACCAACGCTATTTGAAATTCGGAAAAAAATATTCCTAAAAATAACTTGGAAACATATTAAAGTGCATAGCTTGTTTAGAATTCGAATATTTTTTAATATTCTATGTAACAAGTTGAGGATCATCTTCATATCTAACATCTTTACTGCTCGGTTAAACTTTATAAGGCTTCATGCACTCTTCGCCGACTTTAAAAATGTATTATTTGAAGCAGAAATAAATTAAAAAAAATATTTGTATATATAAGTCAACAGTGCTATAATTATGATTTTTTGAAATAAATTTTAATTTTCTGTTTTATTTTTATATATAAGTCAACAATACTATAATTATGATATTGTAAATAAATTTAAGTTTTTATTTCGTTCTAGTAGTTTTAATGCAATATTAAACCTTATAAATATGTCATGATCATACCGAAAATATTATGTGTGTTATTGGCATAGAAAAATACTATGCAGTTGTACCAACGCCCGGCTAGCTCAGTCGGTAGAGCATGAGACTCTTAATCTCAGGGTCGTGGGTTCGAGCCCCACGTTGGGCGCAAAGTAATTTTTTTGTACCCTTCACCCCACTGAGGTACAGGGTATTATGTCTTTGTGCATATGTTTGTAACATGCAAAAGGAATCGAAATAGACCCATGGTTCCCTGTGAGAATATGCATAGAATCACTTTCTAATTCGATTTACGCATGTCCGTCTGTCCGTCCGTCCATGTATTTTTGTTAACAAAGTACAGGTCGCATTTATGATGCGATTTGGATGCAATTTACTTATTTGGCACAAGGACGAATCCTATTGAAATGGGAGAAAATCGGTTCAGATTAAGATATAGCTCCCATATATAGTTTCGTCCGATTTTATGTAAATTATGCACCAAACTCCCAATATTTGTGCGATTGGGACAAAATTTTGTACAGCGCAATGAATCAGGTCCATGCTTATGTTTTGTTGGAATCGGTTCAGATTTGGTTATAGCTCCCATATATATAGTCGTCCGATTTTAAGTGAATGATGCACCAAACTCCCAATATTTGGCCGAGTGGCACAAAATTTTCCACAGAGTTCTGAATTAGGTCCAGACTGATGTTTGCGAAGTTTTGTTAAAATCGGTTCATATTTAGATATAGCTCCCATATATAGTTTCGTCCGATTTTTGGTGAATGATACACCAAACTCCCAATATTGTCAATTCCAATTGTCAACTCCATAGCGTATATATCATCTTAATCATGTTCACAAATCCAGTGGATTATATTTGACGTATGGAATTGACATTTGAGATCGATTGGATTTCGAATGGAATCTATGATACACAAGGAAATAACATAGACCCATAGTTATTTCTGAGAATATGCATAAAATCCCATTCTAAGTCAATTTATACATGGTCATCCGTCTATATGTGTATTTAAAATTTTAAAAATCGCATTTTTGATAATAATTGGATGAAATTCGGTATAGTATGTCAGTTGAAATAACGATAGAAATTTCAATATATAAGTTGAACCTTTGAAGTTTTGCATTGATATTATTCCTAGGATGTTTGAAGTTCTACAAAGGAATATCGGTCTGCAACATAGAATAGATTTAATGCTTTGGACTGTAATGGTTTTTGGATGCTGATATAAAGACTCTAGTTTAGCATTTCTGCGAAAAGGAGGTTCATCTGCACAGAAAATAATGTCTTAATGTTTTTCAAAAAGTCTTGGTTCGCCATATCGGTATTTTGAAGACACCACAATATGTTCGCTCTTTTGAGGGTTTTAGCCTCATCTTCAACCGATTTCATTATTTTGGAAATGTTTAGACATTAATACACTATTTCCCACTTCCCACAATTGCCATTCTTTTGAATCCATATTTTTGCAAGCAAAATCATCTAATTTAGCATTTGGGGATACTTGATGCTGACATAATACTGATAAGAAAAATATCGTTAAAAAAATATATTTTTTCTTAAATCCACGCCTTGACTTAACTTTAATTCCTTGAAAAAACAGACGTCGCATTTTTAAAGGAAACTGAATCCATAAACATGTCATTCTGCAATCGATACTAAAATTTTCTTTTGGTCAGATATAGAAGCTATATCGAAATCGGAACCGATTTCAGGAAACTTAACACACATCATTCTAGACATAATTCAGTACGCTGTGCCAAATTTCGTACAAACCGAAAGATATTAAGGGACTTTGGTACACAATTTACCTTAAATCGGACAAAAAATATATATGGGAGCTATATCTAAATCAGAACCGATTTTCAGGAAACTTAACACACATCATTCTATACCTAATTCATTACGCTGTGCCAAATTTCGTGCAAATCGAAAGATATATAGGGACTTTGATGCAACATTTACATTAAATCGGACGATAATATATATATGGGAGCTATATCTAAATCTTTACCGATTTCCACGAATCTTAACACACATTCTAGACTTTATTCAGTACGATATGCCAAATTTTGTGCAAATCGAAAGATATGTAGGGACTTTGGTGGACCATTTACCTTAAATCGGACGAAAATGTATATGGTATCTATATCTAAATCTGAACCGATTTCCACGAAACTTAACACACATCATTGTAGACTTTATTCAGTACTCTATGCCAAATTTCGTGCAAATCGAACGATATGTAGAGACTTTGGTGCACCATTTACCTTAAATCGGACGAAAATGTATATGGTAGCTATATCCAAATCTGAACCGATTTTCAATAAACTTGACACACATCATTCAAGACCTAATTCCGTACGCTGTGCAAAATTTCGTGCAAATCGAATAATATATAGGGACTTTGGTGCACCATTTACATTAAATCGGACGAAAATATATATGGTAGCTATATCTAAATCTGAATCGATTTTCACGAATCTTTACACACATCATTCTAAACTTAATTCAGCATTCTATGCGAAATTTCGTATGGTATAAAGGGACTTTGGAGTACCATTTACATTAAATCGGACGAAAATATATATGGGAGCTATATCTAAATCTGAACCTATGTTTTCCAATTTCAATAGGGTTCGTCCGCGGGCCGAATAACTGACCTATGTCAAATTTCATCCAATTCGGATCATAAATGCAACCTGTACTTTATTTACAATTTAACACATGGACATGCATAAATCGACTTAGAAAGTGATTCTATGCATATTCTCAAAAGGAATCTTTTCAGTGCATAATTCGAAATTGTTACAAAGGAGTGTGGATGTGTAACTCTTTTTCCATTTTCTAGTTCATATTGAAAATCTTATAAATGTTCTAATAATTCAAAAAATTAATTTATTATCGCCAGCCATTGAAAATAATTAATTATGATAAGCATTTACTTCAAACTCTTGAAATTAATTATTCTTGTAATACAAAGCCTTCTGTGTGTGTGTGTGTGTGTGGGTTTCTCTCACTTCATTTGGAGTATGAAACTGTTTCACTGGTCAAACGGCTGCCACCACCACCACTACTACCTTCAGTTCTGGTGTGTTGTAAAGTCAATTAGTTATCAAGTTTAAGCACCGTGGACAAATATTGATTTATGTGAATCTGTTACAAATTAACCTGAAACGAAGTAAAAACGAAATGAAGACACGAAAAAAACAAAAATTTTAAGACCGAACGAACGAAAGAAAGCAAAGAAAATAGGTGGAGACACTTTGTGGGCTAAGGAGTGTTGGATGGTTGGTTTGTAGCTCTGCCTTATGGCGTTAATGCAGTTCCTTTTTGATGTAAATAACAATAGTAGGTCGGCCTGCCTCCTCTTCCTTCCCCTCATTGTTCCACCCATACACCACCTTCAATATCAGGTTAAAGACTGTAACAATATTGGCCATAAATCACATGGCTTACAGACTGGTCTAGAGGGTCTGTCGTGTTGAGCGACACCAAAACACCATCGACCAGCTAACCGACCGACCGCCCGACCACTTTCATTGATGGTGTCAAACAACAACAGATATTGTTGTTGTTATATCACCAAGAATGTTGTATTGGAAGTGTAAAAGAGGAAAGACGAACAAAAAACAGCTACCACTAAAACGAAACGGAAGTTAAGGGATTGGTCGGTCGGTCTACTACTAATAAAAGAAGAAGATTAATCGAAAAAATCTAGAATTAATATTCGTGAAGAGTGGTGCCACTGTTATTCATTTTTGTTGTTGCTGCTGTTCTTCATTTAACTCGTTAAGAGGTTAATGCCATTTGAAAATTGATAGCCCGCTTAGTTTGTTTTTTTTTCGATTTCATTTGGAAATAAAAAAGGGTGGGTCCTTATCGTAGTTTGTCTCATTAGACGAACTAAGAAGGCTTCTTATGCAGAATGGGGTATGCTGTGTTTGAGATGGGTGGGGTTACATTTTATATCGTCTTAACACGCAATTGATTAATTTAATGCCAACGTTATTATTGATGTTAATACTTATTATTAAAATTATGAAAGAAAATTAAAGGGGTTTCTTTTGGAACGTGGTTGATTTCTATGTTTTTTCACTAAAAATGGGGGCACGCACTACGTTCAACCTCAAATACACCAGTTAGAGTATTTCCATTCACTTTTAATATTCAGTATGGAAAGGATTGCAACGAGTATATAATAACTAAAGAATACATTTTGAAGGCCTATAAGAGATTTTTTTACATTCAAGCGACTGGCAAATGGATCTGCATTACATTGAAAACCCGAATATTTTTTTATAAAATCTAGTCCTTAAAAAAACTGCTGACCTTGCGCCAGTTAAAATTATCCTCCATAGCCGTATTAGTTTTGTAGGAGTGCCGAAGACAGACATGACTTAACTGAACTGATACGGCTGTCGAATGCGGCTTTATAGTCGACGAATAGGTGAAATATGTGTATGACCCAATAATGTCATTGACCATTGGCTTCAGTTGTTCACACAGCACGCTCGATAGTACTTTATATGCATTTGGATGGATAACTTATTTTATTGGAAGGACACTTATTGCTTTATATATATATATATATATATCTTTTTTGTCGTCTTATCTTTTTTTCTTTGAACGGGACACAGGATGCTCAGGTTCCAATCTTGGGCATGCATTCCTCTAGCCAAATTGTACTAATCAGCTGGTGCATGCTCCTGAATAGCATCTTAAAACCGGTATTGACTAGTTCGGTACCTGCTGCTTTATTACACTGTGCGACACGAAAATTTTTCAGGGGTTCTAATGTACCAATTCTGTTTAGTTGGAGTCCCTAGACCACGAAAATACCTTTGGTTTTTCTGGGTCACTTCGAAAATTAATTTTATAAAGGTAAATATAGAGAAAAACGTGGTTTCGTGGATTTTCAATTTGAAACTTGAATAACTTATTTACTTTATAACGGATTTATAGTATCCTTTTTTTCTTTCGAAGAGTAAAATTTTTCCTTTCAAACAACATATATATTTGGTAAATTGGTTGAGGATTGGCTGAGTTACAGCGGTTGAAATGTGCAAAAATACGCATAAAATGACAAAATTTATTTTTCTTCGGACTGTCCGATGAAATTATGATATCAAGCCATGTAAGTTTTATTATATTACGGGGAAGAAAATTAAATTAGCTTTCAAAAATGATGACTTATACACATTTCTGTATTGATTCTATGCATATTCTCTAAAGGAACTATGGGTCTATCTCGTTTCCTTTAGCTTGTTGCAAACATAACGGTTTGTAACAGGAAACGACACAGACCCATATTTCCTTTAGAGAATATGCATAGAATCAATACAAAAATGTGTATAATTCATCAATTTTTTAACCGATTTTTTTTTAATTATTATCGTTTCGAAAGATAATTTAATTTTCATCGTACGGTCCGAAGAAAAATACATTTTGTCATTTTATGCGTATTTTTTCACATTTCAACCGCTGTAACTCAGCCAATCCTCAACCGATTTACCAAATATATATCTTGTTTGAAAGGACAAATTGTACTCTTCGAAAGAAAAAAAGATTAATATAAATCTGTTAAAAAGTAAATAAGTTATTCGAGTTTCATATTGAAAATACATGAAACCACGTTTTTATCAATATCAATAAAATTAATTTTCGAAGTGACCCAGAAAAAACAAAGGTATTTTCGTGGTCCAGAGACTCCAACTAAACGGAATTGGTACATTAGAACCCCTGAAAAAAAATTTTGTTAGTTTGTAGCACAGTGTTATTCTTCAGCCGATTGATTGTTATTCTGACCTCATCTTGGCTAGGTGGTATACATTCTATACCTTCATCTCTTATTTGTTTTGGGGTATCTTCCTCACTGCTACTATTTGATACCAGAAGCTTTTCAAACAACTCCTTCCAGATCCTTAACACACTGTATGTATCTGTCGCCAAGTTTCCTTCTTATTCTCTACAGGAGGATGCGCCAGCACCAAAGCCTTCGGTTTGGTGTTTTACTCTTTGGTAAAATTTCCGGACTTCATTGTGACTCCTGTACATCTCGATTTGTTCCCGCTCATGTTTTTCTTGTTCTCTCTTCTTTTCTCTGAAAATACGTTTCATCGCACCATGGGTTTCTTGATGGTGGTGGGCAATTTTTTGCCATTGTGCTTCTATACTATTATAGCGACAAAAAGTCCTTTCGTTAAGCAGGTGGGTAAGTTGTGCGGAGTAGGGTTCTGATACCTGTTAAGTTTGCAACTTTTCGACGTCGAGTTTCCTTTTTACATTAGATAGCAACTTTGCTGCTACATCAAGACGGATGCGAATCTTGGCTGCCACCGAATCGATATTCGTTCCTCGGATCAATTGAATGTCTAAAACACTGAATGAATGCCTTCCGTCTAACACAACAGGATCGATTTCATTTCTCGTTGTTCGATCGGGAGAAATCCAGGTGGTCTTTTGTATATCGAGGTGCTTAAATCTGATGTAATGTTTGTTGCTGCCGCGAAGTCAATCAACCTCATGCCGTTGTCTGATGTTTCTTCATGGAGGCTGAATTTTCCGACGGTGGGATCAAATATACTTATCCATTGCGATTTTTGCATTAAAATCTCCTAGCAGAATTTTAATGTCGTGGCCAGGGCAGAGGTCATATGTTATTTCTAGACTCTCGTAAAAAAATGTCTTTAGTCTGTTTATCTTTGTCTTCCGTCGGAGTGTGGGCGCAAATAAGACTGATGTAGAACTTCGCTTTTATATGGATTATAGCAACTCGCTCATCTACTGGAGTGAATCTGGAGAAGAGGTATTCTCCTATTAATTATAAATCCGCTGCCAAAGTCACGTCTCGTTTCATTGCTTCTATAATACAGGGCGTAATCATATAATTTAATTACGCAATAATATCGCCTTTGTACTTCTTGAGTACATCCGCCAAGGTGAAAACTTCGCCTGTTCTGTACAACGTGCGCACATTACAAGTGCAGATTCGTGGTCCTTTATATGAAGGAGGGGTTTTTCAAGGGTGGGCACCTAACCCGACGCCTCAACCTATTTTTCTTATGGGTGAATTCTATAGTTCTTATGGATGAATTCGCAGGGCATATCAGCTCACTATTTCAACGGATGTAGAAAAGTGCAAATATGCATAGACTCACCTATTTAGTCGATTTATGCATGTCCGTCCGTCTGTTATTGTTAAACTGTAAACAAAGTGCAGATCGCGTTTATCATTCGATTTGGATTAAATTTGGCACAGCTTATTTATTTGGCCCAAGGACGAACCCTATTGAAGTTGGGAAAAATCGGTTCTGATTTAGATATAGCTCCCACATATATTTCCGTCCCATTTAAGTTAAATGGTGCACCATAGTCCCTATATATCTTTCAATTTGCACGAAATTTCACACAGCGTATTGAATTAGGTCCGTGTTATGTTTCGTGAAAATCGGTTCATATTTAGATATAGCAAGGTCCCTATATATCTTTCGATTTGTACGAAATATGGCATAGCGTTAAGAATTAGGTCTAGAATGATGTGTGCTAAGTTTCGTGCAAATCGGTTCAGATTCAGATATATCTCCCATATATATTTTCTTCCGATTTTACGTAAATTGGGCACTAAAGACCCAAAGTTTGGCCAAAATTTTGTACAATGTACTTAAGTTAGTATAAACTTATGTGTGTCAAGTTCTCTTGAAATCGATTCAAATTTACAAAAAGCTCCTATATATATTTTCGTCCGATTCTAAGTAAGCGATTGACTAGGGCGATTGACACAACATACTAAAATAAATAAAAATTAATCTCGGGCAAGTTTCTTTGAAATCGGTTCAGATTTAGATATAGCATAGTTTTCATATATAGTTTCGACCTATTCATGTTTAGCATAGGTTGAAATTTCATGTCAATGTTTCTTCGAAAAACCGACGTCTGTTAGGATACATATGTAGAATATACCCAGAGTGGTGAAGGGTATCATATAGTCGTGAGCGACTGAAGCCAATGGTCAATGACATTATTGGACCATGCCAATGCAGCTTCAAACCTGGCAAATCCACCATTGACCAAATTTTGACTATGCGCCAAATCCTGGGAAAAAACACGATAAACACATCGACACATTCCACCAATTCGTCGACTGTAAAGCTGCATTCGACAGTCCTATTCGTTCAGAAGTGTTTAAAACCATGTCTGCGTTCGTCACTCCTGCAAAATTAATATGGCTTTAACTGGCACAAGATCAGCAGTTAAAGTCGGAAAGGACCTCTCGGAGCTATTTAATACCGAACGAAGATTCAGACAAGGTGATAGTTTGTCGTGTGACCTTTTTAACATCCTGCTGGAAAAGGTCATACGAGAGGCAAAGGTGAACAGAAATGACACTCTGTACACCAAACAACACCAGTTACTCGCCTACGCCGATGATATCGACTTTGAACAAATTGAGAAGGGGTCTGCCAAAGTGGGTCTGGCAGTAGACGCAGAGAAGACCAATCTGTTGATGCCATCAGCGCGCAAGACGTCCAGTAGACTCGGACCAACTGTGGAACTTGAGAATTACAGCTTCGAGGTAGTCAAAGATTTTATATACCTTGGTACCGCCATAAATAGAACGAATGACATCAGTTTTGAAATTCGAAGTAGGATAGTAATGGCCAACCGATGCTACTGTGGTCGGAGTAAACAAATCAAAAGCAAAGCCACCTCCCGTCAGACCAAACTCACACTCTTCAAGACGCTGATACTACCCCGAGAAAAATTCTCCGAAAGATCTATGGGCCGATCTGCGTTGACGGTGAATATCGCCGTCGAATGAACCATGAGTTATACCAGCTATTCTCGGACATCGATTTTTATACGTATTGAGCTGCAGCGACTACGTTGACTTGTCATGTTGTGAGAATGGATGAAGATGCCCCAGCCCAGAAGGCATATAATGGCGAACCAGCTGATTGTTCACGCAGAAGGGGAAGGCCACGAATACGATGGAAAGATCAAGTCGAAGACAACATTGCCGAAATGGTCTTTCAATTTGGAAAAACTGCGCAAAAGACCAACGCGCCTTGAAATCTTTTCTAAGCTCGCCTTATGGAATGAAGGTTCTGTCACAAGCCAGCTAAGTAAGTAAGCAATTTTTGAAGTAATTTATACTTCCTCTACCAGAAGACTTGATTTCCACATTTTATAACACAGTTCAGATGCAATCACCCAATTCCATTGTAGTATAACTCTCATCCAGTTTGCGGTATTTTAATGGTTTTGGGCATATTTTCCAACTGAAAGTGCTAATCTAATTCCAGAAGGTACTAATAATCCAGCGCAATTGGGGACCTTGTTATTCATAATGAAGAGCCTAAAGTTTGGTAGTTTTCTCCTGGCAGAATGTTTTTAATAGCTCTCACATAAAAGTACCGATCGATTGAAAGTATTTGAACATATTTACTTGGTCAATTACTATGACGATACAAATCTAAGACATTTTATTCTTTTCGGTTCAAAATATTCTAATTCATCTTTTAATACCTTTTTGTCGAAAACTTAATTTATGTAAATAAGAAAAATGCTTTCGTCATGGTGTTACTAATTATGAAAACCATAGATGCCCACTGAGAAAATAGAACTATTCGGGCATATGCATGGGGTACATGGCATGCATGCTGTGAGGAAAATTCAAACTACTCTCCACTGAATAATTAATTATGTATTGATTTTTCTCTTGACGATTTAACGCGTGTTTAACCGTAACAAAATCAGGTTTTAATTATGAACTAATAAACTAGCAGCACTGCTCACATTTTTCTTTTTCTATGATTGGTTAATAGTATTTCAAAATTAGTTAAATGACCAATTATCGATTGTTGTGTAAATCCGAAAAAAAATAAAATAATAAAAAACAAATATTCCACCCTGATATGTGTATCGAGTTTCACTGATTTACAAAAGCTAATTCAATAGGGGGATCAACAAAACAATTATTTGCCATAAACAGAAACACCATCATCAGGGGCATCAGCATCCAGACACTAACTGGAATTTCAGCCGCCTCATCAGCATAGGGCTACTCCTCATCACCAGCATCACCCATCGTTGTCACTCAACCAACAGCAGCAGCAGCAGCAGCGTGAAGTATTTCTTTATGGAATCTCTTTGTATGTGAATAATAATAATAATTTGTTTGTTATCAAATCAATTGACTTTTTATTTAAATGTTGGACCAACATCTACAACACCGATACCGTCATTCAATATTTATTTAGTGGCTTCTTCTTCTGCCCCGGCCATCTAAATTGATCTTTGGTGTACGAAGAACTGAGTTATCATCCCGCAAGATAACAAACAGCAGTTCATTTGAATCAGATTTTATTTTTTCTATTTTAAATTTATGTCTACAAAGTGGTTTAATTCCAAACAAAATTTTTGTTGGCGGTTGAACATCTGTTCGACATTTCTATAATTTATTCGAATATGTTTTTATGAACAGGTTGAAAAAATGTTTTTCAAATAAAAAAAATTGTTAACCTTTCTTCATGAGACAGATCAAAAGAATGTGTTTGAACAAAATTCCTCTGTAATCGTTTGGGTCTGTACTTTATCAAAAATTATGTAAATGTTTTTTTTTTCGAAATCATAAGTTTCCAGTTTTTATTATGTGATAGAACATTTGAAAAATTAGCGCAAACATAAGATATGAGACACATTTCGTAGGGTGGAGTGAAGGGGTGGAGGTGACAGTTTTAGAAGTGTTTGAAGTGATAGAATTCTAGATTGTCAGGAGTTGGCCATCAGTCGCGACACTTATAAGGTTGACATTAAAATATATTAGGTTGGGGAATTTCATTATTTGTATATGAACTATAAAACTTTATTTAACATGCTTCGGAATGTCCAATTTGGGCCAAATATGAACCGTTTTGTTGCCATTTTAAAGGCTTCTCGATCATTTCCTCTCTTTTATCGACATATTCAACGACCAGCCTACCTGTGCGAGGTGCATCTTTAACATCAAAATTCCTGAACAGAATCTACGAAACCAAAATTGCACATAATTGGCTGTTACAGTATCGGAACCAAAAAACCCATTCACAATTCTAGCCGCTTGGCTTACCGAATTTTCTCTCTGTTCACTTCAATTTTTAACAACCTGTAACTCACAACTGAATGCACCAAATAAAAAAACGCCAAAATATTTTTTTTTATTACGAAATGTCACTCCTCCAACGAGCATAAATCTGAAATTGTTTGATAGATACTTTGAAAACAAATGCATCCGAAGCCCTCTATATTTTAATAACCTACCTCTGCATCAACATCTGCAAACATAAGGAGATAGCGCCACCTATAGGAAAATGACAATACTAAATACGCAAGGACCCCAACCACTGAACAAAATTAAAATTAACATTGTTATCCACCTTCAAAACCAATATCATCATATAAGGATGACAGAGTATATAAACTGCGGAAGATAGCGCCACCCAAAGGAAAATGACAACATTAAATAAGCAAGGACACCAACCTCTGTAATTTGCGAAAATACATTCCAAGCCCCCTGACATTATAATCTACCCATCAAAATAACAATTAACAGATGAGGATCACACATGACAGAAGATAGCGTAATCCAACATCAAATAAGCGAGGACCACAATTTCTACACCGAATTCAAGGAGGTCATAATTACTACTTAAAAATGCGCCAACTACTATACAAAATACAATGAGACACTCTTTCTAGCCAACAATAGATGGCAGTCTCCTCACCTGGAACAAACTAAAACAGACCAATCATATTTACTACATAGTTGGAATAAAACCAATGAAATTATTATCGAAATTAACACAAGGATTCATCGACAAAATTGCGATGCATTGTGGAAGCCTTATGATTCTAGCAGGACTATCACGAGAAACTTTGCATTTGTTTCGTCTGACTGACATTTACAGAAAGGATCCGATGCACCCTGACATTCTAATCCACCATCGAAGTCAACATCAAAATAATACAAAATAGAATTTTCCGCAGATATGACCATCTATAGGAACATTACAACACTAAATAAGCAAGCACACCAACCGCTGTAAAAATGTAAGGAGACATTTTTTTCTAGGCAACGATAGATGTCACTTCCATCACCTAGTATAGGCTACATACATAATCTAGAAAGAAAGCAATGAAATAGAAATTAACACAAGGTTTAATCGAGTAAGATGATGGATGAGATTTGTGAAAGCCCTATGCTCCTAAAGGGTGTCATTTGCGGAAATGTATCCGATGCGCCCTGAAATTCTAATCCACCCTCGAAATCAACATCACGAAGTAGGAATAACATAATTTATAATTTACAGAAGAAAGCGCGACCCAATGTATCCGAAGCCACCTGACCATTACATAAACAGGTAAGAATAAATAAATATAAAAATTTCAGAAGATAGCGCCACCCAGAGGAAAGTGGTAACACGACGTAAGCAAGGATCACAACCATGACACATAATTCAATGTGTCATTACTTCTAGCCAACGATAGATGACACGCCCATCACTTAACATACAATATTGAATTTGGTGAAAATCGTTTTAGATTGGCATGTAGATCTAAAATATATTTTCCGATTCTCTGACCATAATTATGACCGATTGACACACATTATTTGACACACATCAGAATTTCTAAACTCGGCCCGGCCTAACTTTTCATACCTTCTTTAAAAACTCAAGACCTTTATATGTAGACAGTGACATAGGAAATTTTCCGTTTATTACGCTGTCTACACACTATCACATTTGAATGACACTCTTGCCCAAATGTTGCTTGTTTGATGGTGTGGCCTCTCATGATTGTCATTCATCAGGCAACAACGATACTGTGTACACCGAGTTAGGTAATATTTTTCCTGGACGGTTCGCTTTTTAGATTCGCTCAGTAAAAGTTACTAGGTCATTCATATAGTTCCATCGTTCGTTTGTTAAATCGATAAAAAGGAACTAGGCGAACAAGAGCTAACAGGAATGACTGGATCTAGTACCCGTTGTTCTTTTTGCTAGTTCATGAAAAAGAAGTATTTCCGGAACAACCGAATTCTATACTTTTAGAAATTTGAAAAATTAAATTACATTTCTAGGGAGAAGTACTTCTTTTTCAAGAATTACAGCCTTTTCTGTTGGAAAATGTCGCTAGAAGCCTCAAACTACAAAAAATTTGGCGGGATGTTAATATTGTCCCAAAAACATGAACCTATAATAATCATTTTCTACACAGATGTATGGACGCCTCTGTTAATTTGGTAAATGAAGGATTGGATCAAAAGGAACTAGGTAAACAAGAGCAAAAAGAAACGGCTGAATCTTGTGCCAATAGTTCCTTTTGAGAAATAATCCATTTGAATTAGTTGGTTCCGGAACGACCGACCTCTTGACTCTTGGAAAATGAATCCATGCACTTTAACCAAGCAAAACATAAGCGGCACCTCTTTATATATTTATTATATATTATTTCGGAAGAGACGTACTTTTTCTCAGGAATTACAACCTTTTCTATTAGAAAATGCGCCTAGAAGCCTCAAAATACCGATAATTTGGCGGAATCTTAATTTGAGGGTCATTTCAAAGCATGGACCTATAATAATAATTTTAATACAAAACATCGAAATGCCAGAAAAAAGGAGGGAAAATGCGACTAGATGCTTCAAAATGCCGATAATTTGGCGGAACTTTATAATATAACTGGTATTTAACAATTTTTCGAATGTATGATCCGAAAATGCGACTGGAAATTGGACAGAACATCTATATGGGCAAGCCTCCAAAACCCAGAATGGCAAATTATAGACTTTTCGGTTAGAAAATGCGGTTAAATCCCACAAAATACCTATGCCAAAACATGGGCCTATAGGGACAATTTACAGTGGTCTTGGGCTATCTCGTTCAGTTCAGTGATCGAACGAACTAGGTAAATTTTTTAAAGGTCGTACACCTCGTTCAGTTGCCTTATATCGGTCACTTAGTTCAATCGGAAAGGCAGCGCATTGCTTTGCTTTTAAATACTCTAACTTTTTACTGACCTTCAAGCTATTGCAGTATTTGCATTTGGCCTTTTGAGCACCACATTTCAGGAAAGATACCTCAATGGCCTTATTTAACAGATTTTATATGAAATTGTTCTTGTTTGACGCCGTTCAGTTAGTCAAAGTCAGTGCATCTGTGAACGACACTGAAGATGTAGAGTACAAATGAAGATGTAGAGTAAAGCCGTTCAGTGAACAACGTCGTTCAGCGGCCGTCGGCCTTTGGTAAACAAAATCGTTCAGTGAACGACAATAATCAACATTGAACTATGTCTCTCACTCGTTCAGTGGACTGACTCGTTCAATGAAACTAGGTCGTTCACAAACGACGCAAGACTAATTTACTGCTTCGAGTTGAAGTGGGTGTAATGTAGGATTTATGGTTATCCGAGATCTAAAGAAACTTTCTGCCATTCTTGGATGATATTTGGTACAGCTCATTTGGGGAAATTTGTTCAGATTTAAATACAGGTTCCACATATAGTTTCGTTCGATTTTACAATAGTGCACTAAACTGTAGAGTTGGGCAATCTAGTTCACAGAGCGGATCGATGTTTCTCGTTCATTTAAAAAATATATGTACTAGTTCCTAAATATAGTTCCTGTGCTCCATATAGTTCCGATAGTCCATTTGAATATCTCACTATCATTCATCGTTCTTTTTTTTTTTGTTCACATAGTTCCGTGTTGATTCGTTAGTGGATAAAAAATGTTAACAAATTTACCAAAAATAAAGAAAAAATATTTTAGTTAATTTATAGTTAGTGGAATATTCAGAAGCTACAGAATTCAACTACAGGACGATAAGCACAAACTATTTCGGTATTATTTTTTTTCTTAATGTTCGTAATATAATGAAGAATATGGAAATAGCGGAGGGAGATCAGAAAAAGGAGCGAGATCACCAAAGGGACTATAAGAACTAAATAACTGGACCTAGTTCCTATGGTTCCTTTATAGGAATAGTTCGTTAGGGAACTACCGAACTGCCAACGTTTGTCAGATTGAAACGACCTGTGTAAAAAATCAAATAAAATTTTTTTATTATGTTCTTAAAATAACAAACTTTCAGAAATTGGCTATATGATTGGTTCTTCATTTGGACTAGACCTAGTTCGTATCGTTCCTTTATCGGAATAGTTCAAATGAACTAATTCGTCACTGAACTACCAAACTGGTATAAATTCTAGATTCAATTCCCAATTGTCACTAAAAATTTAACAACATTTTCAAGAACTCCTTAAAATTGACAACAGTCGTCAACGTTTTAATATTTATTTGTTGTTGTTGTTTTTTCAGTTCTGTCATCTTGTGATGAAACCACACCTCAAGAATTTAAATGCCAGTCAGCATTGGTGATTTCTTGGAATTCCTGTTGCTGTGTGAAATATGTAAATATTTGTGTATTTTTTTCATCTTCTTTATATAGTTCATAAAATATTCATAGGTCGGAATTATTTCTGTGGAACATGCAATTTGTAAATATTATTCGAAAAAGAAAGAGAGAGTAAGAGTGAAAAAATTTAAATCACAATAAAAGGAAAACCGTGACGAAAAAACAACATAAATTTAGAAAATGATGACAAGAAAAAAAATCAGAAGCTTTTATTTGACATTTGGTGAAATACTACTAGAGAAATCATAGCGCCATTACGACTTACAGTCGCCCACAGACTATTAGGAAATGATTTTTTACTTGAGTTTGCCTCTGGAGAGAATAAATAGCAACAACAAATATTGAATTTGTTGTAACAGAGAGGATATTTGGTTTTTATACCCTACACCAAACACTGTGTCATTGGGTATTATGTATTTGTGGATATGTTTGTAAGGAATCGGAATGGACCCATTGTTAATTTTGAGGATCTGCATAGAAGGTTTGCTCTCGTCGTAATGTTACAGCAAAGGAGCGATCTAACACAACACGGAAATTCGACGTCGAAAAGCTGCAAAAACAACAAGCCTACTCCGCTCAACTTAACCACCTGCTTGAAGAAAGCACTTCTTGACCCGATAATAGTATAGAAGCACAATGGCAAAGAATTGCCCACTCCCTACAAACTGCAGCAAAAGCAACACTTGGGTACCTAAAACCACCAGCAAGAAATCCATGATACGATCAGGAGTGTCGTAATGCTACTGAAGTGAAAAACGCAGCTTATATGGCAACCCTGCAGACACTAGCAACACGTAATGTGATGGAGAATTATAGGGAGAAAAGGAGAGAGTATTTTCAGAAAAAAAAAAGAAATAACAAGAAGTCCGGAAATGTTACCAAAGAGTAAAACACCAACCCGAAGGTTTTGGTACAGGCACATCCTCTTGTGGAGATAAAGAAGGAAACCTGTTGACAGATACAGACAGCGTGCTGAGGATCTTGAAGGATCATTTTGAAAAGCTTCTGGTATCAAAGAGGAGCGGTGAAGAAGATACCCCAGAACAAATATGAGATGATGGTGTAGAGTGTATACCACCTAGCCAAGATGAGGTCATAAGAGCAATTAATCGGCTCAGGAACAATAAAGCAGCAAGAACCGATGGGTTATCAGCCGAACTATTCAAGACTGGTGGTCAGATGCTGGTCAGGAGCATGCACCAGGTGATTACTACAATTTGGCTAGAGGAATGCATGCCCACTGATTGGAACCTCAAAAAAGGAGACAAGATGATATGTGCCAAATATAGAGTAATTAGCCTTCTTCCCTTCGCATATAAAGTGATATCTGCTGTGTGAACGATTGAAGTCAATGACATTATTGGACCATACCAATGCGGCCTCAGATCTGGCCAATGACTAGATTATTACTCTGCGCCAAATCCTCGAAAAAATCCACGAAAAACACATCGACTCATTCTACCTATTCGTCGACTATAAAGCCCCATTCGACAGCCCTATCCGTTCAGGGGTGTTTAAAGCCACGTCTACGTTCGGCATTCCTGCAAAATTAATACGGCATTGCAGGATAACTTTGAGTGGCACAAGGTCAGCAGTTAATGTCGGAAAGAACCTATCGGAACACTTCAATACCGAACGAGGATTCAGACAAGGTGACACTTTGTCGTATGACCTTTTTAACATTCTGCTGGAAAGGTCATACGAGAGGCAAAAGTGAACAGAAATGGCACTCTGTACACCAAACAACACATGTTACTCGCCTACTCCGATGACATCGACATAACGGGTCGAACATTGCGAGCGGTTACAGCCATCTTTGAACAAATTGAGAAAGAGTCTGCCAAAGTGGGTCTGGCAGTAAACGGCGAGAAGACCAAGCTGATGGTATGAACGACCAGGCCAATTGCGGAACTTGAGAACTACAGCTTCGAGGTAGTTAAAGATTTTATATACCTTGGTACCGCCATAAATAAAACAAATAACATCAGTTTTGAAATTCGGAGAAGGATTGTGATGGTCATTTGATGCTACTATGGTCTAAGTAAGCAGTTTAGAAACAAGGCCACCTCTCGCCAGACCAAACTCACACTTTACAAGACGCTGATACTACCCGCAAGCAGATGAGGCAGCTCTTGGGGTGTTTGAAAGAAAAATTCTCCGAAAGATCTACGGGCCAACAGGTGCTGCTATGGTCTATGTAAGCAGTTTAGAAACAAGACCACCTCTAGCCAGACCAAACTCACACTCTACAAGAAGCTGATACTATCCGTGCTGTTATATGGACCTGAAACATGGGTACGCAGGCAGATGAGGCAGCTCTTAGGGTGTTTGAAAGAAAATTTTTCCGAAAGATCTACGGGCCGATCTGCGTCGATGGTGAATATCGGCGTCAAATGAACTACGAGCTTTACAATTTATACGCGAACATTGACATAGTCAGTTGTATTCAGCTGCAGCGACTACGGTGGTAGTCGGGTCATGTTGTGCCAATGAATGAGAATGCCCCAGCTCAAAAGGCATATAAAAGCGAGCCTACTGATGGTTCCCGTAGAAGGGGAAAAACACGAATTAAATGGAAAGACCAAGTAGAAAACAACATCTTGGGACGTGGTCTTTCACATAGAATTTTATTCGAATTTTGTTCGATCGACAGGCTCTCAAAATTATTTGAGAGGAAAATTTGTTACGCTTAATTTAAGGTTGGAATACGGATCTTAGGGCTATCTCTTATGAAGGGTGTCATATAGTCGGCCAAGTTTGACTATTGTTCTGTCCATACTAGTTTCTTTTTCGCCTATGCCACATGAGAGAAAAAATAACAACAAAAAATGTATTTGGTATAACAGTCAGAATATTCTCCGGTTTTTGTAATTTTATTCAATTATTTGTTATCGTACAATATCAAATTATTATTTTTCTTATTTGCATAGAAAAAAATAAATTTTGGTGTATTTTATTCTCCCGACCAGAAATAACACTGTTTATAATAAAGATGATTTCAAATAATTTACTTATTACCAAATCTCCCTATGTCTGCTTATTTTTTTCATAATCAATTGCAAAGTTCACCCAAGTTAACCTTTAAAAGTGGGAGAATTTTCACCCACAAGAAAATGCCTTCAAAAAATAATTGACCTTTAACGTTGGCTAACAGCCCACTTCAGCTTTGCCAGCCTTCTTAATATTGCTAGGCAGAAAATACACAGACTGTTGGTTGGTGTGTGTAGGTGTGATGATGTTCTTTAAATTTAATACTTTTTTTGCCGCTCAAGCAAAATTACACCTTCAGGTTATCAAAACTCTTTAAACAAAAAATAACAACCACAACATTTCATATGCCATGAAAAAGTATTGACGATTCTGTAACTTTCTCCATGGAGACCTAAGGAGTTGAGCGGAGAGTAGAAATATCAAATATTCCTAATTGCATTGCACTTGAATAAAAATGAAGATGTCCTTCATGCTTCATTTACTTCAATCGTATTTTTTTCTTCTTTTTGAAGGGAATGAAAAGTAAATGAAGCAAAAATTTGTCTGAAATTTAATATTCACTTTTACTTAGAAGCATACGATTTGTATCCTTTGCCAAATAAAGCATTTAAATGTCAAAAGTGTTTTTGCTAATTGGATTTTATTGGAAACTTAATAACATTTACTGAATATGTGTATCGGGGTGTATATATTTGCGTAACGAATATATTTCGTTGAAGAAAATATTGATGATTTACTGGGAACTCTATGCTGAGTTATTCATGGAATTCTTGTGATGGTAACAGCAGAATATGTTACGTGAATAGTTATGGAATTCACCACTTCATCAGAAATTGTGGGAGTGAAATCTCGCCCATGATAATAAAAATAAAACTGAATATTTATTTAAAAATTTATAAATAAATCCATGCTGAAACCAGTAAGGAATGTTCGGACAAGGTACCCTTCGCTTCGCATATGGAAATTCCCAAAAATATTTTTAAAAAGATCCACGCTGATGATAAGGCCTTCAAAAAATATTTAAAAAAAAATCCACGCTTATAACACCCTGAAAAAATATTTTTAAAAATGCCACGCTTATGTTATGACCTTGTTTTTTTTAATGCTACGCCTATGTTATGGCCTAAATTGGGTTTTTTTAAACCTCGCCTATGTTAAGGTCTTGAAAAAATATTTTTAACCAGTAAGGAAAGTAGTACAGTCGGACTGGTCCGACTGGTCCTATATGCTACCCTTCCCACTTTGGGTATATTCTACATATGTATCCTAACAGACGTCGCGTTTTTGTTATATATCTTTATCTGAACCGATTTCAGGGAAACTTGCCAGAGACTAATTTATATTACTTCAGTACGTTGTGTCAATTAGCCTAGCTATGGATCTTCTCACGAAGCTTAGCAACATCATTCTAGACTTAATTCAGTACCTATACCAAAATTTGTGCAAATCGAAGGATATATAGGGACTTTAGTGCATCATTTACACAAAATCGGACGAACATATATATGGACGATATATCTAAATCTGAATCGATTTTCAGGAAACTTAACACACATCATTCTATACCTAATTCATTACGCTGTGCCAAATTTCGTGCAAATCGAAAGATATATAGGGACTTTGGTGCACCATTTACATTAAATCGGACGAAAATATATATGGAAGATATATCCAAATCTGAACCGATTTTCAGGAAACTTAACACACATCATTCCAGACCTAATTCATTACGCTGTGCAATATTTTGTGCAAATC
This sequence comes from Musca vetustissima, assembly GCF_032173495.1. Lineage (NCBI taxonomy): Eukaryota > Metazoa > Arthropoda > Insecta > Diptera > Muscidae > Musca > Musca vetustissima. The sequence continues at coordinate 27,958 of NW_026887415.1, forward strand.
GGAAGATATATAGGGACTTGGGTGGACCATTTACATTAAATCGGACGAAAACATATATGGACGAAATATCTAAATCTGAATCGATTTTCAGGAAACTTAACACACATCATTCTACACCTAATTCATTACGCTGTGCAAAATTTCGTGCAAATCGAAAGATATATAGGGACTTTGGTGCATCATTTACACAAAATCTTAGGAAAATATATATGGGAGCTATATCTAAATCTGAACCGAAACTTTGCACACATCATTATAGACTTAATTCAGTACGCTATGCCAAATTTCGCGTAAATCGAAGAATAAATAGGGACTTTTGTGCACTATTTACATAAAATCGGATAAATCGGACGAACATATATATGGGAGCTATATCTAAATCTGAACCGATTTTCACGAAACCTAACACATATCATTCTAGAGTTAATTCAGTATGCTGTGCAAAATTTCGTGCAAACTGAAATATATTTAGGGACTTTGGGGTACCATTTACCTTAAATCGGACAAAAATATATATGGGAGCTATATCTAAATCTGAACCGATTTTTCCCAATTTCAATAGGGTTTGTCCTTGGGCCAAATGAATGAGCTGTGACAAATTTTATCCAATTCATCATAAATGCTACCTGTACTTTGTTTACAATTTAACATGGAGAGACAGACGGACGGACATGCGTAAATCGACTCAGAAAGTGATTATATGCATATTCTCAAAAGGAACCATCTAAATCTGAACCGATTTTCACGAAACTTAACACACACCATTCTTGACCTTTATCAGTACGCTGTGCCAAATTTCACCACCATTTACCATTTCGGACCATAATCGGACAAAAATATATATAGGAGCTATATCTAAATCTGAACCTATTTTTCCCAATTTCAATAGGGTTTGTCCTTGGGCCAAATGAATGAGCTGTAACAAATTTTATCCTAATAGGATCATAAATGCGACCTGTACTTTGTTCACAAAAATACATGAACCGACGGACATAAATGCATAAATCGACTCAGAAAGTGATTATATGCATATTCTCAAAAGGAACCATGGGTTTATCTCGATTCCTTTTGCCTGTTATGCAAACAAACATATGCACAAAAACATTATACCCTGTACCACAGTGTGGTGAAGGGTATAAACATCCACGCCTATGTTAAGGTCTTGAAAAAATATTTAACAAAAAAATCCATGAATTTAAATTCTTAAAAAATAAAAATCCGACTCTTCTGCTCCCGAAAATCCCCCCCTTTTAAACTGTGGTTGGTTCATGGTCACTCAATTCATTTCAATTTCATTATTTATTTGTTTTGTTTGTTCCCACATTTCTTTCAATCCCATAAATCATGTAACTCCACATTGATACACTTCACAAGCGGAAAGTAACACCAACTCTCAACCTATCAGCCCACCATCAACTGTACTTTAATCACATCAAGATTCAAGCCTGAGAAGATATCCAGTGTTCATGACCTGTGTGATGACTATGATGGAGCTATGATGCTGATGATGATGGCGGTGATGGAGGGAATCCACCACAAACGCAATACAGCCTCCGGTGTTAAATTGGTAACGACCACGAACGATTGCGGTGCTGATGAAACAAATCAATTGCAATTGTTCGGTGTGGTATGGTGTGTGGGGGGGATATCTTAAGGGTGAGTGTGGGGGTAAGCCAGCCTTATTGTTTGTCATGTAATCAAATCTAATTAACAATTACAACTACACACAACAACACAGCACAACAATCGACAATAAATGCCATGAAGGCCTCTTGGAATCTCTACGGCTAGGCTAGGTATCAAAAGGTAATCTTGGAGCAGCGAGTCATGTGAGCTGGCGAACGAACGTATGAGTGAGTCAGTGAACATTTGCAAAATTGAAAATGATCGATTTGTAAATTTCACATGACATCTGCAATGTCTTGTGAGGGCGCAAGCAATGGGAAATATCAGCCAGCCAGCCAAGAGTATCAACGACAGCAACACAAAGCGACATGTTTACATTGTCGCCAACAGGCCACAGCTATAAAGGCAACACCATATGACAACTGGGCTGGCTCACTTACTGCCTAATGCTTAAGGTACAACACAGAAGAAAAAAAACAACTCACATTAAATCACCAACCATGAAATTAAGAACAGAATCGGAAAGTTCGGTTTTTTTCTAGCGCTGCAACAAAAATAGCAATTTCCCAGCCATATTTAGACATTTCGATTGGAAATTGTCTCATTTCGTAATACCTATACTTGATTCGTCTTGTTCTTCTTTGTGAACAGATTTATTTATTTATTGTACAGATGTGGTTAAATTAGTCCAACTGATTGCCTAGCAGAAAAAACCAACAGAGCTCAACATTAGCAATGCATGAAGAAGAAGCTGGAGAAAAAAACAGTCATGGAAAACTTCATCGTTTAAATAATCGCCATTAAAAACTAAGGTAATACCCACCATTAATGATGTTTGTTTAGATTTTTTTCATTTGTTTTCATTTTCCTTCCTTTTTGTCTACATCATTGAGCTTGAGAATCTAAGCATGGCACAGCCATCCTCGCCATCCTCATCATCATCCATGGATGCCAACAACTGTAACGACAACAATTTAACTCTCGATTGACAACATTAAACGTTGTTGGCCTTTTGCAGATGCGATCATTATGGGGCTGACTTTATTTGTTACAACAACAAAACGAACATTGACAATAAATTCCGATATGATTCTAAAGCGATGATGGCAGGAGAGAAGGAGAAAGCAATAGGAAAGGGAAATAAATGTAAAGTATATCGGGATATATTATTGGAGCTACACACAAGAATTTTTTTGAGAGCCTATCAATTGTGTGGATTTTTTTAAACATATTTTTATACCCTTCACCACCCTGTGGTACAGGGTATTATGTCTTTGTGGATATGTTTGTAACTGGCAAAAATAATCGAGATAGACCCATTCTGAGTCGATTTATGCATGTCCGTCCGTCTATCTGTCTGTCTGTCCAAGTTAAATTGTAAACAAAGTACAGGTCGCATTTATGATCCGAATTGGATGAACCCTATTGAAATTGGGAAAAATCGGTTCAGATTTAGATATAGCTCCCATATATATTTTCGTCCGATTTAAGGTAAATTGTGTACCAAAGTCCCTATATATCTTTCGATTTGCACGAAATTTGGCACAGCATACTAAATCAAGTCTAGAATGATGTGTGCAAAGTTTCCTGAAAATCTGTTCAGATTTAGATATAGCTCCCATATATAGCTTCGCCCGATTTTAGGTAAATAGTCCACTAAAGTCTCTGGAAATTTTTAGATTTGCACGAAATTTGGCACGGAGTAATGAATAAAATCGAGAATGATGTCTGCCAAGTTTCGTAAAAATCGGTTCAGATTTAGATATAGCTCCCATATAATTTTTCATCCGATTTAAGGTAATTGGTGCACCAAAGACCCTATATATCTTTCGATTTGCACGAATTTTGGTATAGGATACTGAATTAAGTTTAGAATGATGTTGCTAAGCTTCGTGAAAAGATTCACAGCTAGGTCGATTGACACAACATACGGATGTAATATAAATTAGTCTCTGGCAAGTTTCCCTGAAATCGGTTCGGATAGAGATATATAACAAAAACGCGTCGTCTGTTAGGGTACATATTTAGAATATACCCAAAGTGGTGAAGAGTATCATATAGTCGGCCCAGTCCGACTTTATTACTTTCCTTACTGGTTTTTTCAAGGCCTTGACACAAGTGAATTTTGTAAAAATGTTTTCTACAGGTCCACCAAAGGCGTGGACTTTTTACTTACTTAGCTGATTTGATACAGAAAACAATTTCCGAGCGCGTCGGTCTTGTATTGTATTCTACTTCTTGGTGTTTCCATCCAATTCGTGGCCTTCCCCTTCTGCGGGAACCAACAGTAAGATCTTTCGGAGAGTTTGGTCCGGCGGGAGATGGCCTTGTTTCTAAACTGCTTTCTTAGACCATAGTAGCATCGGTTGGCCATCGGTTCTCCGAATTTCAAAACTGATGTCATTCGTTTTATTTATGGCGGTACCAAGGTATATAAAATCTTCGACTACCTCGAAGCTGTAGCTCTCAAATTCCACAGTCTTGCGCGTTGATACCATCACTTTAGCAGACTCCTTCTCAATTTGTTCAAAGGTGGCTGTTACCGCTCGCAATGTTCGACCCATTATATCGGTGTCTTCGGCGTAGGCGAGTAACATGTGTTGTTTGGTGTACAGAGTACCATTTCAGTTCACCTTTGCGTCTCGTATGACCTATTTCAGCAGAATGTTAAAAAGGTCACACGACGAACTGTCACCTTGTCTGAATTCTCGTTTGGTGTTAAAGGGCTCCGAGAGGTCCTTTCCGACTTTAACTGCTGACGTTGTGCCTGCATAGCCGGATTAATTTTGCAGGAATTCAGAACGTAGACATGGCTTTAAACACTTCTGAACGGATAGGGCTGTCGAATGCGGCTTCATAGTCGTTGAATATGTGGTGTCGATGTGTTTTTCGTGGATCTTTTCCAGGATTTGGCGCAGAGTGAAAATCTGGTCAATGGTGGATTTGCCAGGTCTGAAGCCACATTGTTATGGTCCAATAATGTCATTGACCATTGGCTTCAAACGTTCACACAGCACAGTGAATAGCAATTTATTTTCGATGGGAAGAAGGCTAATTCCTCTATAGTTGGCACATATCGTCTTGTCTCCTTTTTTGTGCACGGACACAGAATGCTGAGGTTCCAATCATTGGGCATGCACTCCTCTAGCCAAATTGTACTAATCAGCTGATGCATGCTCCTGACCGGCATCTGACCACCAGTCTTAAATAGTTCGTCTGGTAATCCATCGGCTCCTGCTGCTTTATTATTCTTTAGCCGATTAATTGCTATTCTGACCTCATCTTTGCTAGATGGTATACACTCTATAACATCATATCTTATTGGTTCCGGCATATCTTCTTCACTGCCACCATTTGATACCAGAAGCTTTTCAAAATGCTCCTTCCAGATCCTCAACACGCTGTATGTATCTGTCACCACGTTTCCTTCTTCATCTCTACAGGAGGATGTGCCTGCACCAAAATCTTCGGTTTGGTGTTTAATTCGTTGGTAAAATTTCCGGACTTCGTTCTGACTCCTGTATATTTCGATTTGCTCACGCTCACGTTTTTCTTGTTCTTTCTTCTTTTTTTTTCTGAAAACACGTTTCTCCTATCTCTTCTCCCGATAATTCTCCATCACGTGTTACTACTGTCTGTAGGGTTGCCCTATATGCTGCCCTTTTCACATCAGTAGCATGGTTTTTGGTACCCAAGTGCTGGTTTTGCTGCAGTTTGTAAGGAGCGGGCAATTCTATGCCATTGTGCTTCTATACTATTATCGGGACAAGAAGTGTTTTCGTCAAGCATCTGGGTAAGTTGAGCGGAGTAAGATTTTGTTATCTGTTGTGCTTGCAGTTTTTCGACGTCGAGTTTCCCTGTGGTGTTAGATTGCACCTTTCCTGCTACATTAAGACGAGTGTGAACCTTGGCTTCTATAAGTCAGTGGTCCGTATCGATATTAGCCCCCTCGGATCGATCGAACTTATAAAATACTGGATGAATGCCTTCCGTCTATCACAACATGATCGATTTGATTTCTCGTTGTTTGATCGGGAGAAATCCAGGTGGCCTTGTGTATATCGAGGTGCTTGAATCTGGTGCTGCTAACTATCATGTTGTTTGCTGCCGCGAAGTCAATCAACCTCATGCCGTTGTCGGATGTTTTTTCATGAAGGCTTTTTTCGGTGCGGCCAAAGATTTTTTTCCCTTCCGATTTTTGCATTAAAATCTCCTAGCAGAATTTTAATGTCATGGCCAGGGCAGGGGTCATATGCTGTTTCAAGGCGCTCGTAACATATGTCTTTGGTCTGCTCATCTTTGTCTACGGTCGGAGCATGGGCGCAAATAAGACTGAAGTAGAAGAACTTCGCTTTTATACGGATTATAGCTATTCGCTCATCTACTGGAGTGAATCTGCAGACATGGTCTTTTATTCTCTTGTTAACCATAAATCCGCAGCCAAATTCACGTCTCGTTTCATGGCAGCTATAGTACAGGGCGCAATCGTCTGATTTACTTACGCCTGTCCCTTTTCATCGCATTTCCTGTAAGGCAATAATATCGACTTTGTAATTCTACATCCGCCAAAGCGAACACTGCGCCTGTTCTGTACAACGTGCGCACATACCAAGTGCAGGATCGCAGATCGTGATCCGTTATACGTTTGCAGGGTCGTCAACATTAGGGGAGTTTGGTTTTCTTTTTCTTTGCTTTTTCAACCCATTTTTTATAGTTCTTATGGTTGAACTGGACTTTTAAGGCCTTAACATAGCCGTGGATTTTTTAAACATATTATTTGAAGGTCCCTCAAAGGCGTGGATTTTTTTAACATATTTTTTGAAGGTCCCTCAAAGACGTGGATTTTTTTAACATATTTTTTGAAGGTCCAGCAAAGGCGTGGAAGTTTTGACATAGTTTTTTAAGGTCCCTCATAGACGTGGGTTTTTTTAACATATTTTTTGAAGGTCCACCAAAGGCGTGTTTTTTTAATATTTTTTAAAGGCCTTAGAATAAACGTGGCCTTAGAATAAATATACATTTGGAATATAATTAATCGGATGGGTCTACTCACCATAGTAAATATACGATTTTAATAACATACCTGAAAAATAAATTAATTTTAAAATTATTAAATAATTTTTAATAAATATTAAATATTAAGAAGAATTCGATATAAAAAACTAAATAGCCCATCAACTTCCCTATAGCTCCAAACGACAAACATTATATCGAATTGTTGATTTGTTGTAAGGAAATTGTTGAATAATAAAAAAGAAAAAGAGGAAAACAAACCTTTTGTGAAAAATGTACCTACTTTAAGGAATGTCTATTTGTCCGTCCATTCATCCGTAAATGGAAGAAAATTGAATTTCCCAAGATGGCAACAATAAAAACAATAAGACATTCACAACATTCATGATACAGAATATAGTTCCTGTCCTCTACTGCTCGGCCGATGCTGCTGCTGCCGTGCATCTATGCTCCGCTAGCAAATGTTATTATGAATGCCAAACAAAGTCAAAACATATTGACAAATACAAATAAATTTAAACGATCGGCGGCCTGTGGGAATGCCATCACATCTGACAGACAGACAAACAGACATACACACATGCACACGCATGCCACAATTGACAGAATTGCAACAAGAAGGTAGCAACATTATCGACGACAACAAATTTAACGTACAACATTGTTCCAAGCTTTGAAATAAATTTTGTTTCCCTTTTGTGTTCATTTTTTTGTTTTTTTTTTTAATTCTGGGCAATGTTTAAAACATGGAACAACGTTGACTCTCTATCATGGCTTTGGCCAAACAATCCCAAACAACGGCAACAGCAGCAACAACAACAGAATGCGAATTGACGAAAAGCCAACAAGTGATCCACAAGAACTGATAGACTTGTCCCATATGATGATGACGATGATGACGTTGCAACGTTATGGTTTCCGATAACAACAGCGACTAACATTTTACTACATCGTACATGTCGTGGCTACATGTTTTAACGTTTATTTGTTGTTGCATCGCTGTTCATGTTGTTGTTTGTTCGTTCGTTCATCTAGAGGGCATCACCATTAACGACAAAATACGTGGCAATATTCAAACATAACGACCATGATCATCGTAATAATGATGACGACAATGCCGATGATGATCGCGATAACGTATTGCATTGCAACGAGTTGGAATTTATTGCAGTTCTCCGAAAAGAATTCTCTACAAAATAATTGTGGATTTTCAAATAAAAATAAAATGTGGATATAAAAATTATATTTTTAAGAGTGGACTTTAATTTTTTGTCGAATATTTTTATAAGCATGGATATTTTAATAAAATATTTTTTGAACATTTTTATTTAAACAAGTGAGCGGAGCAGTATAGTCGGACGGAGCCGGAGCAAAATTTCGTGATAGTTTCAACAGCTTGCTCGATGTTGCACCTCATCCTTACACTGACATATTTTCCAAATATTAATAATATTCAGTACAGTCCTTCTAATTACTTGTCCATATTCCATTCACCCTGGGGGGTGTAGTCGATCTATAATTGTAGCCTATAGAACGACTCAAAAAAAAAACATAAAAAATAAGTTTTTGGTCCACTTCATCCCAAAGTTATTATCTGATCATGACCATATCTGGAACCTCATGGAACATTTCAAAGCGATCCGCGCTATATTTCCGCCTTCTAGTGTGGTAATGGTTTATTAAATAATATCTGAATACGTAAGTACCTGTAAGTATTTACGTGTAACTCCCACACCCGAGTACATACGACAATATAATTGGTACCAACTTAAAGGTCAACCGCTCCTCTTGGATACACTATTAACTTCTCGGTTCTATGTCCCTCAGGAGTAAATATATACGCTGTAGAATACAAATTTTTCATTTTTCATACAAAAGTCAGGATCGGTATACTAAGGTGGGTCTAGGACAAATATTTCGCTGCGTTACAAACTTTTGGGGCTATAATACCTTGACAACATAGTTGTGTAGGGTATAAATAAAATGTGAATAAAATCGTTTCAGATTTAGATATAGCTCCCATATATATTTTCATCCCATTTTAGGTAAATAGTGCACCAAAGCCCTATATATCCTTCGATTTACACGAAATTTGGCATAGCGTTCTAAATTGAGTACAGAATGATGAGTGGTAGTTTCGGGCAAATCGGTTAAGATGTAAATATAGCTACCATATATATTTTCGTCCGATTTTATTTAAATGGCGCACCAAAGATCCTATATATCCTTCGATTTGCACGAAATTTGGCACAGCGTACTGAATTAGGTCCAGAATGATGTGTGCTAAGTTTCGTAAAAATCGGTTCAGATTTAGATACAGATCCCATATACAGTTTTGTTCGATTTTATGTAAATGGTGAACCAAAGTCCCTATATATCTTTTGATTTACACGAAATTTGGTATAGCGTACTAAATTAAGTCTAGAGTGATGTATGTTAAGATTCGTGAAAATCGGTTCAGATTTAGATATAGCTCTCATATATATTTTCGTCCGATTTAATGGAAATGGTGTTCCGAAGTCTCTATATATCCTTCGATTTGCACGAAATTTGGCATAGCGTACTGAATTGAGTATAGAATAATGAGTGGTGAGTTTCGTGAAAATCGGTTCAAATTTAGATATAGCTCCCATATATATTTTCGTCCGATTTAAGGTAAATAGTGCACCAAACTCCCTATGTATCCCTCGATTTGCACGAAATTTGGCATAGCGTTCTAAATTGAGTACAGAATGATGAGTGGTAGTTTCGGGCAAATCGGTTAAGATGTAAATATAGCTACCATATATATTTTCGTCCGATTTTATTTAAATGGCGCACCAAAGATCCTATATATCCTTCGATTTGCACGAAATTTGGCACAGCGTACTGAATTAGGTCCAGAATGATGTGTGCTAAGTTTCGTAAAAATCGGTTCAGATTTAGATACAGATCCCATATACAGTTTTGTTCGATTTTATGTAAATGGCGCACCAAAGATCCTATATATCCTTCGATTTGCACGAAATTTGGTATAGCGTTCTAAATTAAGTCCAAAGTGATGTATGTTATGTTTCGCGAAAATCGGTTCAGATTTAGATATAGCTCCCATATATATTTTCGTCCGATTTTAGGGAAATAGTGCTCCTTCGATTTGCACCAAATTCGCATACTGTATTGAATTAAAGACATACCGTACTGTGTCGAATTTCGTGAAAATCGGTTCAGATTTAGATATAGCTCCCATATATATTTTCGTCCGATTTTATTTAAATGGCGCTCCAAAGATCCTATATATCCTTCGATTTGCACGAAATGTGGCATAGCGTACTATATTAAGTCTAAAACGATGTGTGTTAAATTTCGTGAAAATCGGTTCAGATTTAGATATAGCTCCCATATATAATTTCGTCCGATTTTATGTAAATGGTGCACCAAATTCCCTATATATCCTTCGAGTTGCACGAAATTTGGTTTATCTTACTGAATTGAGTCTTGAATGATGTGTGGTAAATTTCGAAAAAAAATCGCCTCGGATTTCGATATAGCTCCTACCAGGGACGTAAAACGCTAATAATTTCCGAAAACTTCATATGCCATTAACGAGCATTCAATTTCGGTGTGCATACTAAAAAGCATCGATCTATTTCTATTTCAATGCTGTTCATTTAGAACCATGAATGACCCTGGCTCACTCTATTTTTGAGATAAATTAGGTACATCTCTCTATCGGTTGAAGTTTTTAATACTTCTGTTTTCGCAAAAGTTAAAACTTCGTATCAGGTCATTTATTGAGACGGAAATGATCCACAGAAAATGCAATTAAATCCGCAATATATAAAGGGACTTTGGTACACCATTTACCTTAAATCGGACGAAAATATATATGGGAGCTATATCTAAATCTGAACCGATTTTCAGGAAACTTAACACACCATTCTATACCTAATTCATTACGCTGTGCCAAATTTCGTGGAAATCGAGAGATATATAGGGACCTTGGTGCACCATTTACAATAAATCGGATGAAATATATATAGGAGATATATCGAAATCTGAACCGATTTTCACTAAACTTAACACATATCATTCTATACCTAATTCATTACGCTGTACCAAATTTCGTGGAAATCGAAAGATATATAAGGACTTTGGTGCACCATTTACATTAAATCGGAGGAAAATATATAAATGGGAGCTATATCTTAATCTGAACCGATGTTCAGGAAACTTAAGACACATCATTCTAGACCTAATTCATTGCTCTGAACCAAATTTCGTGCAAATCGAAAGATATATAGGGACTTTGGTGCACCATTTACAATAAATCGGACGAAATATATATAGGAACTATATCTAAATCTGAACCGATTTTTCCCAATTTCAATAGGGTTCGTCTTTGGGCCAAATAAGTGACCCATGCCACATTTCATCAAAATCGGATCATAAATGCGACCTGTACTTTGTTCACAAAATACATGGACGGACGGACGGAAATGCGTAAATCGACTCTGAAAGGGATTCTATGCATATTCTCAAAAGAAACCATGTATCCATCTCGTTTCCTTTTGCCTGTTACAAACATATGCACAAATAGATAATACCCTGTATCACAGTGTGGTAAAGGGTATAAAAATTACTGATCGCGGGTACCCATATCATTCAATTGATAGATCTAAAAATTTGGCCCGAAAAATAGGTTTTTTAAAAAATTTGATCGCACAAAATTTCCACCTTCTTCTCCTACATACACAAAATATATATCAAAAAATCAGATTCGCGACTACAGTAATCTAATAATCGATTTTAAGAAATTCCTGTTCGCGTATTAAGGTTAGAAGTAGAACTTAAAAAAAACACTCAAAATCGAGCTTCATAATGTCAGCATTATTTAAAGGTAGATGCAGTTAAAATTTGGAAAATGGTACATAAGAGACATAGTCCCCATTTTGTAGGTTTCTAGTTTTACTTTGAAACGAAAACCGTGAAATGAGTGCCTTAGTCACAAATCGATAGAGAACATAAAAAAACTGGTTCGCCTCAACCTGTTTTTACACATTTTTATACCCCATACAACTATATTGTCAGGGTATTATAGCTCTGTGTAGCCCCAAAAGTTTGTAACGCCGGCAAATATTGGTCCTAGACCCACCTTTAAGTATACCGATCGTCATATCTCGACTAGCCGAGTCGATCTAGACATGTGTGTCCGTCCGTCCGTCTGTCCATTATAATTTGTAAACACGATACAGGCCACAGTTATGGACCAATCTTCATGAAATTTTTCATGTAGAATGGGTTCTGGCCAATGAAGACCCCTATTGTTTTTGGAAAAGATCGGTTAATATTTAGGGGATGAAATGGAACAAATACTTAATTTTTCTCCGTTTTTCTGGTCGCTCCATAGGCCGCATTTAGGGTCCGAACATCATGAATTTTTGCATGGAGAAGGGGATTGGTCCAAAGAATAAGCATGCCTGTTTCGATAAAGATCGGTCATTATTTAGCGGGTCAAATGGACTCTGACTTTTGTGTGAAAAATTACAAAATTTGTATTCTATAGCGTATATATTTACACCTGAAGGACATAGACCCGAGAAGTTGATGGTGTATCACTGAGGAACTATACATTTTTTTCATATACTTAAGTAATTCCCGAGTTATAAAGGCGTAAACCTCCGCTTCAGCTATGTTAAAAAAATTGGCAATATTGCCCACATAAATTTTTAATTTAACAACTATGCCCCTTTTCCCCTTTTGTTTTCATTTGTAAAAATCAATTGAAACTCTTCTCCATTATCGGCGTCATTGTTACCTCTTTTAACCTAAAGCTGTCGTTGTCTTTCTTCTAATGTTAGGGTCAATGAGGGTAAAAATGGGTTGGTTGGCTTTACGTTTTCTGTGTTATGTATCTTTCAATCAACAATATACCTGCTCCATCAGAACAAGTGCCAAGCTATTTAGGATTAACAGAGCGTATCTCCACGTTTAGTGGTAACTCTTCGATAATGATTACCTGATAATCCGCAACAACGGCAGTGGAGGGATAAATTAATGAATGATTGAACAAAAGGGGTTTAACAAATGAAATTGGAAATGTTAACCCTTTTGGGTGAAAAATTATTTAAATGGAGATATGTGAGGGTCCATAGAATTTATCTAATATTTTATTTCAAATACTCCTTTAATTCCTCATTTGAAATGTTAAATTTTAGGAACCTCACTCCCAAACATCTTTGTGGTTCTAAAAGGGTTAACCTTTATAGTTGCAACAGATATTTTCATTGTGTTTTTTCTGTCTAACAAAACAACACTTTCAGTAGTTTTAAAGCTCGCAGCCAAATTTACAAATGAAATATGTTCAGCTCTTGTCAACTCAACAACAACAACATGGTCTACATTGTTTAAACACTCATTTTTCATCGTTTAATCTGAAGACTAGACGAACCGAATGAAAAGACATTTATAAATGGTTTAACGATTATAGGCAACCAACCATCGAACCGACCTACCTCCCAACCATTTGATTAATTGGTTTACGCGGTGACTAGCACTTGTCGTCAACGACCAACAAGGAAATAGTCTAACTGGCTCTAAGTGGACCAGAGAGTGACCGACGTCGACCGACAGACGTCTGTCACTTGATACCGAAATTAATGATGGTGTGAGGAATCAGGGCTAATTTGTAACAGGTGTCAGGTTAAAAAAAATCGAAATTAAAATCTATTTTTGGTTAATCGTTGAACGGTGGCGATATGTAGGTAGGAGGTAGCTTTGCGTAATAGAGGGAAAAAACCAAGTGGATTTTTTAAAACATTTTTAAAGGCGTATTTTTTAATATTTTTAAAATCGCAGATTTTTAGCGAAAATGGATTTTTTAAAAAATGTTTTTTAAACGACTAAAAGAGGCGTGGTTTTTTATAAAGAATATTTTTTTAAGGGTTATAACAGAAGTGGATTTTTAAAGATTATTTTTTCAAGACCAAAACAAGTCGTGGACTTTTTATTTTTTTAAAGACCAAAACAAGGCGTGGACTTTTTTAAGAATATTTTTTCAAGGACCCAAACAAGGCGTGGATTTTTAAAGAATATTTTTTCAAGGACCCAAACAAGGCGTGGTTTTTTAAAGAATCTTTTTTCAAGGACCCAAACAAGGCGTGGTTTTTTTAAAGATTATTTTTTCAAGACCAAAACAAGTCGTGGACTTTTTAAAGATTATTTTTTTAAAGACCAAAACAAGGCGTGGACTTTTTTTAAGAATATTTTTTCAAGGACCCAAACAAGGCGTGGATTTATTAAAGAATATTTTTTCAAGGACCCAAACAAGGCGTGGATTTATTAAAGAATATTTTTTCAAGGACCCAAACAAGGCGTGGATTTATTAAAGAATATTTTTTCAAGGACCCAAACAAGGCGTGGATTTATTAAAGAATATTTTTTCAAGGACCCAAACAAGGCGTGGATTTTTTAAAGAATATGTTTTCAAGGACCCAAACAAGGCGTGGATTTTTTAAAGAATATTTTTTTCAAGGACCCAAACAAGGCGTCCGTCTGTCCATTATAATTTGTAAACACGATACAGGCCACAGTTTGTTTGGTTCTTTGGTTCTTCATGAAATTTTTCATGTAGAATGGGTTCTGGCCAATGAAGACCCCTATTGTTTTTGGAAAAGATCGGTTAATATTTAGGGGATGAAATGGACCAAAAACTTTATTTTTATCGGTTTTTCTGGTCGCTCCAAAGGCCGCAATTATGGCCAAAGCGTCACGAAATTTGTCATACCTGTTTTGATAAATATCGGTCAATATTTAGCGGGTCAAATGGACCCTGACTTTTGTGTGAAGAATTACAAAATTTGTATTCTATAGCGTATATATTTACACCTGAAGGACATAGACCCGAGAAGTTGATGGTGTATCACTGAGGAATGGTTGGTCTTTAAATTGATACCAATTACATTGTCGTATGTTCTCGAATGCGGGAGTTACACTTAAATATTTACAGGTGCTTAAGTATTCATATATTATTTAGTAACCCATTACCATACTAGAGGGCGGAAATATGGCGCTGATCGCTTTGAAATGTTCCATGAGGTTCCAGTTATGGTCAAGGACAACGCCTATAATTTTCGGTCATGATCAGATAATAATTTTGGAATGAAGTAGATCGAAAACTTAATTATTTGTGTTTTTGTGGGGACGATATATAGGCCACAATTATAAGCCGAACATCACAACCACACCCACGGTGAAGGAAATCTGAACAAGTAATTAGAAGAGCTTTACTGAATATTTATGATATTCGGAAAATATGCCAGTGTAAGGAAAAGATGCTGTTGGCCTCTAATGAAGCAATAAGGTGCAAATATAACGAATTATTGTCAGGCTCGGAATAAGCATCCACAGAAGTTAGAGTTCCGTGGTAGTTGTGTAGGGTATCGTATGGTTGGCCCCGTCCGACAATACTGCTCCGCTTACTGGTTTCACATTAAAATAAAGAAAATGTTTTCAAGGACCCAAACAAGGCGTGGATTTTTTAAAGAATATTTTTTTCAAGGACCCAAACAAGGCGTGCATTTTTCAAAGAATATTTTTTTAAGGAACCAAACAAGGCGTGGATTTTTCAAAGAATATTTTTTCAAGGACCCAAACAAGGCGTGGATTTATTAAAGAATATTTTTTCAAGGACCCAAACAAGGCGTGGATTTATTAAAGAATATTTTTTCAAGGACCCAAACAAGGCGTGGATTTATTAAAGAATATTTTTTCAAGGACCCAAACAAGGCGTTGCTTTTTTAAATAATATTTTATAAGTTTATATTTTTAAGGACCTTGTTTACTCCCATTTCCTTTCTTCTAACATACGATCCACCCTGTGTTTTGCCTCCCATGCCACTCATGGGTTCGAACATTTTCTTTTTTTTCATATTTCCCATTATGACTTTTAGGGGTCAATGAAAAGTGTTTTGCTCCCTGTATTGCCATCTTCGAGAATGCATGCATCAATGAATAGCTACTTGAAGTGTTAATTAAAAATGCGTTAGCTATCTACGACGATGAAAAAAAGCTACAGGGGTTCCATCTTTTTCTTGGCTTCCATTTGCGATTATTATCTTCCTACTACAGTTCCAATTAATTACGTTATCATTATGGATGTCTATTAAATTCTTTGCTTATTAAATTCCATTTGAGCATTGCCAGCAGGCAGGCACACGCATTTTGGCTCGTTCAGAAAAGCTGTAATATTGGGTGGTGGCAGTAGCGGTCAATTTTTGTTGATCTTTTGATGTCGAATATTGTTGCCATGGGGATCTTTTTTTAAATGGATTTTTAAAAACGTGGATTTAAAAAAAAATTAGAGGGTCCAAAAATAGGCATGGATTTTTATACCCTACGATGTTGTCAAGATATTATAACTTTTTTGCAGCCCCAAAAGTTTGTAACGTCGCGATATATTAGTCCTAGACCCACCTATAAGCATACCGATCGTCATATCTCGACTAGCTGAGTTGATCTAAACATGTGTGTCCATCCGTCCGTCCGTCCATTATAATTTGTAAACACGATACAGATCACAGTTACGGACCAATCTTCACGAAATTTTCCATGTAGGATGGGTTCTGGCCAATGAAGACCCATATTATTTTTGGTAAAGATCGGTTAATATTTAGGGGATGAAATGGACCGAATACTAAATTTTTGTCGCTTTTTCTGGTTGCTCCAGAAGCCACAATTATTGCCCGAATCGTGAAATTGTATATGGAGAATGGGATCGGGCCAAAGAAAAAGCATGCCTATTTTGATAAATATCGATTAATATTTAGCGGGTCGAATGGACCCTGACTTTTGTATGAAAAATGACAAGTCTATAGCGTATATATTTACCCCTGAAGGACATAGGCCCGAAAAGTTGATAGTATATCCAAGAAGAGTGGTTGACCTTTAAATTGATACCTATTATATTATCGTACGTTCTCGGATGTGGGAGTTACACGTAAATATTTACAGGTGCTTACGAATTCAGATATTGTTTAGTAAGCCATTATCACACTGGAGGGCGGAAATATAGCGCTGATCGCTTTGAAATGTTCCATAAGGTTCCAGTAATGGTCAAGGACAACGACTATAATTTTCGGTGATGATCAGATAATAATTTTGGGATGAAGTGGACCGAAAACTTAATTTTTTGAAAGTAATCTGGACAAGTACGAGTAATTAGAAGGGCTGTACTGAATATTAATAATATTTGTTGAATTTCGCGATATCTGCACCCTCTTGACCGACTAGAGTCAAGAGGGTGCAAATATCGCGAAATATTGCCCAAGCTCAGAATATAGAACCACAGAAAGTCACATTTTCATGGAAGTTGTGTAGGGTATCATATGGTCGCCCCGTCCGACTATGCTGCTCCGCTCACTGGTTTAATTACTCTGGGCACAATTTTCAATTGATTTGTATACCCTTCACCACACGGTGCATATGTTTGTAACAGGCAAAAGGAATCGAGATAGACACATGGTTCATTTTAAGAATATGCATAGAATCACTTTCTGAGTCGATTTATGCATGTCCGTCCGTCTATCCATGTTAAATTGTAAGCAAAGTACAGGCCGCATTTATGATTCGAATTAGATGAAATTTGGCACAGCTCATTTATTTGGCCCAAGGACAAACCCTATTGAAAGTGGGAAAAATCGGTTCAGATTTAGATATATGTCCCATATATTGTTTCGCCCGATTTAAGGTAAATGGTGCAACAAAGTCCATATTTATCTTTTGATTTACACGAATTTAAGTCTAGAATAATTTGTGTAAAGTTTCGTGAAAATCGGTTCAGATTTAGATATAGCTCCCATATATAGTGTCGCCCGAATTCAGGTACATGGTACAACAAAGTCCCTTTAAATCTTTTGATTTGCACGAATTTTGGTATAGCGTACTGAATTAAGTCTAGAATGATGTGTTTCGTGAAAATCGGTTCAGATTTAGATATAGCTTCCATATATAGTTGCGTCCGATTTTAGGTAAATAGTGCACCAAAGCCTCTTGAAATCATTCGATTTGCACGAATTAAGTGAATTAAGTCTAGAATGATGTGTTCTAAGTTTCGTGAAAATCGGTTCAGAGTTAGATATAGCACGGCTTATATACAAAATTTCGAACTATCACATATTTAATTTCGTTAAATTTCGTATCAATGTTCCTTAAAAAGGCGACATTTGTTAGGATACATATGTAGAATATACCCAAAGTGGTATCATATAATCGGCCCTGTCCGACTGTACTCCTTTCCTTACTGTTTAATAATAATTTTCTTTAAATTATAGAATGGCAATCCTGGTCGTTAACACCCTATCCATAAATCGAAGTTGTTACAATGTTGTAATGTCTTTTAAGTGTAGTTAGAAATTATGACTGCCGACATGGTCGACAGCAACAGCAGCTGCTGCTGTTGCTTTTGTGTTAAAGATTATTTGCAATGACAGCGAGAGGGTCAAATCGCGCGCTCTTTTTCCCTTTCTTTGTTTGGCTGGATGAGAACGAGCCAACGGGTGATGAGTCATAAAATGGCATCGTTAATGTGGCGTTTTGTCAAAAGACTGTTTAACAATCGTCTAATGTGGCGAACGTTGGCCCACTATGAAAATAAAATGTTGCAAAAGATGTTTTTTGTTTCGTTCGGAGGGACCAAGGGAAAGGAATATAGGGACCTAAATGGAAAAATTAAAAAAAAAAAAAAACTAAATGAGGAAACCAAGCAAAATTTTAAATTATTTTTTGTGAAATATATAATTGGCTAAATTACGTTTAAATTTCCATATTATTACTGTTGATAAACAAGACAATGATTGATTTAAAGCAGTGAATCATGCAAAAATCATTATCATCATCCACATCATCCTTTTTCCATCAAATTAAACGCACATTTGCCTAAAAACCTAAATTCCAAAATAATCTTTCATTCATAAACTTCATGCAGATTCTGCACAACCTCCCCAACCAAAGAATATCAATAGCATCAGAGTTGCAAAAGGGTACTGCATTACGTGCATTGCCCACGGCGACCAATGGCAATTTTTAAGCCACCAAACATTCAAAGCCTTCCAACAACAATTTTCTACCAAAAAACTCACCACGTCTTCCTTCCATCCTTTGGCACCACTCACTCGTCGTCAAAATGCAACGAATTAATGGCAACTTAAAATCCGCTTTGAATAATTTTCAATTTTGTTGTGACTAAACCTGCCAGCAACTTGGAAGATTATTTTCGATTGTTTTTTTTTTTTATTTTTTTTCGCTTTGTTGGCCATGATTTCCAGTTGAAGAATCTCCACTCTAAATTTCTTATGCTTATATTCTCTGGCTCCGACTAACAGTGCAAATACTTAGAAATAATCGTGAGAATTTTATATGGCCTAAAACCAACAATCACGAAATAAATTTTCGGAAATTGTTTAAAACATTTTATGTTAGGAAAAAAACTGATACTTTAAAAGAAGATGTTTCAGTACAAGGAGATAAAATAATAATGAATAGCCGACATATATATTTACCCAGTTCCAATAAATAAAATTAGAAAAATGAGGGAAATTATTATAATACATTTATATACACATTTTTACTGACGACTATAAGGTCTTCTTATAGAGACCTTTTGGTCCCTCTACTTGAAGAAGACCAGGAAATATCCTTATAGAAGTCCTGACCACGATGTCTTCAAATAAGTCACAAGTTATTCGCAAAGAGGACCAACATTTTACACAGGAAAACCAGTAAGGAAAGTAGTAACGTGGACTGGGCGGACTACATGATATCCTTCACCACTTGGGTATATTGTAGATATATATCCTTACAATTGTGTGTCAATGTTCCCTCGAAGTAACATATTCATGTCTTTCTTCAACATATGATAAATTTAATTTCATTCGGGCAGATTTGGAGTCGTCTGCGTACCATGGGACAAATTTATGGAAAATGATTTATAGCAAAATTGATACACGGTATTCGGTACGCCGCACTGTTAAAAATGTTATCTCAATCAGACACCCGTTCGAAATACATGTGGAAGCTATGGCTGCATCTCCATGAATTTCAACAAAACCTAATAACGTCATTCAAGTCTCAATTTGATACGTTGTGCAAAATTTCGTGTTAATCGGACAAACATCAGGAGTTTGGTGCACCATCGAAAGATATATAGGAATTTTGGTGTGTCATTTACCTTAAATCGGACGAAACTATATATGGGAGCTAAATCTAAATCTGAACCGATTTTCACGAAACTTACGCTGTGCCAAATATCGTGCAAATCAAAGGATATAAAGGGACTTTGGTGCACCATTTACCTAAAATCGGGCGAAACCATATATGGGAGCTATACCTAAATCTGAACCGATTTTTAAGAAGCTTAGCACAATTCAGTTTGCTGTGCTAAATTTCGTGTAAATCGAGAGATATATAGGGACTTTGGTGCACCATTTACATTAAATCGGACGAAAATATATATGGGAGCTATATCTTAATCTGAACCGATTGTCTCGAAACTTGGTACACATCATTCTGGACCCAATTCAGTACTCTATGCTAAATTTCGTGCAAATCGAAAGATATATAGGCACTTTAGTGTCCCATTTGCCTTAAATCGGACGAAAATATATATGGAAGCTATATCTAAATCTGAACCAATTTTTCCCAATTTCAATAGGGTTCGTCCTTGGGTCAAATGAATGAGCTGTGCCAAATTTCACCCAATTCGAATAATAAATGCGACCTGTACTTTGTTTACAATTTAACATGAACAGACAGACAGACGGACGGACGGACATGTATAAATCGACTTCGATTCTATGCATATTCTCAAAAGGGACCATGTGTTTATGCACAAAGACATAATACCCTGTACCACAGTGTGGTGAAGGGTATAAAAATACTCTTAGAATATTTCTAAACGTCTATGCTTACTCAAATATAAAAAATAAATATCATAAAAAAAAACTTTTATAAAATCATTTCTTATAAAAATATTTGAAAACCAGTGAGCGGAACAGTATAGTCGGATGGGGCCGACCATATGATACCCTACACAACTTCCACGAAAATCTAACTTTCTGTGGTACTACATTCTGAGCTTGGTCAATACTTTGCGATATTTGAACCCTCATGACCGACAGCCCTTCTAATTACTTGTCCAGATTTCCTTCACCGTGGGTTGTGTTGTAAGCTACTGCTTTCAATTTATTCCTATAAACTCGAAAAAAACTTAAAAAAATAATTTTTCGGTCCACTTCATCCCAATATTATTATGTGATCATCACCCAAAAATGATAGGTGTTGTCATTGATCCTCTTAGAAAATTTCAAAGTGATCCGCTCTATATTTTCGTTCTCTGATATGGTAATGTGTTACTAAATAATATATCAATACGTAAGCACCTGCAAATATTAACGTGTAACTCCCACATTTGAGTTCGTACGACAATATAATTGGTATTAATTTAAAGGCCAACGACTCCTCTTGGATATACTATAAACTTCCATCAGGGGTAAATATATACGCCCCCAGAATAAAAATTGTGTAAATATAAATATTGACTAATCTTTATCAAAACAGGCATGCTTATTCTTTGGACCAATCCCCTTCTCCATGCAAAAATTCATGATGTTCGGACCCTAAATGCGGCATATGAAGCGACCAGAAAAACGGAGAAAAATTAAGTATTTGTTCCATTTCATCCCCTAAATATTAACCGAGGTTTACAATAGGGGTCTTCATTGGGCCGAACTCATCCTACATGCAAAATTTCGTGAAGATTGGTCCATAACTGTGGCCTGTATCGTGTTTACAAATTATAATGGACGGACAGACGGACACACGTGTCTAGATCGACTCAGCTAGTCGAGATATGACGATCGGTATACTTAAAGGTAGGTCTAGAACCAATATTTCGCGGCGTTACAAACTTTTGGAGCTGCACATAGCTATAATACCCTGACAACATAGTTGTGTAGGGTATAAAGACGCACATAAAAATCCACATTTGTAAAAATATGAAAAATGCTTACATACACAAAAGTATATAAAACCAGTAAGGAGAGTAGTAAAGTCGGACGGGGCCGACTATATGATACCCTTCACCACTATGGGTATATTAAACAGGACTATTAACATGAAATTGGATGAAATAAAATATGTGATATTTATCTAAATGTGAATCTACCTAGATCTATCCATAAAGTATGTAAATCGACTTCAAAAAAATTTAAATAGGTCATCCGTTGGGCTATGTCTGCACTTCTAGAAAACGCAACTACGTAATTCTATGCTCAATTTTTTAAGTTGTGCATAATTTGATGTCAATCTGACTAACTGAGGAGTTTGATGCCCAATTTACTTGAAATCGGGCGAAAATATATATATGGAAGCTCTGTGCAAATATTAAGCGATTTCAAACAAACATGTCATAGGTTAGGTTATACTAATTTTAGAACGTTTTGTTCCTATCAGCCTATTGGTTCCTTGGTGCGTCAATTACTTAAAATCAATCTATAATAAAAGGGAGCTATATCTAAATCTGGACAGATGGGAGCTATATCTAAATCAGGACCGATTTTCGCGAAACTTGGCAGACATAATTCTAGGCTTAATTCAGTACGTTATGCCAAATTTCGTGCAAATCGAAAGATATATAGGGACTTTGGGATATATAGATATATATGGGAGCTATATCTAAATCTGAACCGATTTTTCCCAATTTCAATAGGGTTCGTCCTTGGGCCGAATAAGTGACCTATGCCAAATTTCATCCAAATCGGATTATAAATGCGACCTGTACTTTGTTTACAATTTAACACCAACAGACGGACAGACGGACGGACATGCATAAATCGACTCAGAAAGTGATTCTATGCCTATTCTCAAAAGGAACTATTGGTCTATCTCCTTTTTTCTGTTACAAACATATGCACAAAGACATAATACCCTGTACCACAGTGTGGTGAAGGGTATAAAACTATTAAATCTTACTAAAATATTTGAAGCCCGTTTTTATTTTTTTTAGTCCGCGGATTTAAATAATTTTTTTACAAAAATATTTTTTATTAAGAATTCAAGCCTGCGGTTTTTTTTAAAGCCAATCTTCTTCTTTCCCGTTTTTTTTCTTTTTTTTTTGAACCATATACCCAAAGTCAAGAGCTTTGATGGGCTCTTGTATGTGTGTGTTTAAAATTGGATAAGTGCAACATTGATGTGGATCCATAAGCCAACAACGACGAAGCTAAGAACAACAAGTACAAAAAAACTTCAGTTAAGCGTACTGAAGATGCTGTTCTTGCTGGGATCGCCGCTATTTTAAAAGCCAATACTGCTGCGACATTAACACCAGTTTGCCGTCAATAGCTTTTTTTTCTCGCCTTGCACTCAGCAGAAGAAGATTCCCCGACAATGATGCATTTCATTTAAAGCTTTGCCAGATGCAACGCTTCAGAGTCAATGGAACATTATGTTGGGATCGATGGTATGGCATGATATTAACATTAAGGCTAGATGTAAGAGAGCTGTCGACGTCATTCGCCGACCGAGACGACTGACTTCAAGATGACCTTTTATGGAATGGATAGTGGGTTAGATGGGCTATTACGTTGTTTGACGGCTGGCTAGCTGGCTGGCAGGGAAAAAAATTGAAGTGCAGGTTTTTTTTCTTTTGCGAAAACTACATATATGCATCGGTGTAAAAGGGAGAGAGAGAGCTTAGTTTCTAGATGTCGTTGCAGTTGGATATGAAGACTGGCTGACTGGAATTTGGCTACAATGGGAATCTATCTTGTGGGTTGGGGGCTAAATAAAAAAATAAAATTTAAAATCCCTATGTTTAGTATCAATTTGACTTTGAAATTGATATTGTGTATTTGATTGTAGGTTTTCCCTCTCTCCACCACCACCGAAAATGTTGTTCCCATTCGCTAGCAGGTCTTTCGAGTGTGGCAAAGCTGTGGCAAGTTCTTTGCTTGTGTTTTCTCATTCAATGGAACATGAATCAATTTGATTGACAGGTTAAGGTTTTTTTTCCTATTTTTTTATTCATCATCGATGAACAACAAATAATTCTAAAATTAAAAAAAAAAACAAATATTCAACAGCATCATCTATGGGAAATTTAAGAATGCATTTTCTTGTCTTAATCTGATGGAGATGGAGGAAGAGTGAATTATTAGAAATTTATTTGTAATGAATTCGTCGTCGTTGTTTGATCAAATATGGGGTTTAATGGCCAGTTTCAATATGGGCATAGTGGGATGGATGGCTTGGTTGACCAATATGGATCCTTGATGGGCAACGACGACAACAACAAAAACATCTAAACTGCTGATGATGAAATATCATCACATGTCCTTTGTAAAATTGGTTCCCATGAAAATTTCACTATAATTTTAAACTGAAAATTTAATTTTTTCCTTCAATTTTATAACCAAACAATATTTTTCTTCTTCTTAATTCTATTGCTACTGTATAAAATTAACATTTTTCCAATAAGATTTACATAAAAGAAAAATAACTTGATTTGATAGAAATGAAATAAAAATGTAAAACAAAAGAAAGCGTAACGAAACACCTGTAGGAAAAATCACATCGAAGAAGTTCAAGGAAGAAATGGAAGACATAAAATTTGGGATGACATGAAAAGAAGAAAACAAAGAAATGCTGCTGTTAACGCCGTTATCGATCCCATTTATTTATGTTATCAGGATATCAATCAGAAAAACGAATTTGGATTTTTTGTTTTGAGGTGGAAAAGGAAATTTATTTGTGAGATAATTTGTGTGTTCACACATAATTAAATGAATACAAAATTAAAATTGAATATTTATTCAATATAGAAAATATTATTTGACAGTGGGGGAATTCTACCTCATGGAACCTGTGGACTGTTGTTTAAATTAATCTTTAAAACAATCAACGCTTATTTTAGTTCTCGAAAAATTATTCTTTAAAAAATCCGCTCCTCTCTTACCCTTTTTAGAAAAATTGATTTGATTGAAAGGGACCCACCATTCAATGTTTCAAAAAAATTGAATTTAGTTTGTTTTTATTTAAGTCGTGCCTACATCATATCAAGAATGTGACTATGAAGTTTTACTGAAACTATGAACTTTGTACATTACTTTTCTTCATTCTATAAAAATCCATGCGGATATAGTCTATGAAAAAGAAATACCTTAACAAATACACCTTCTTTATGGTTCTTGAAAAAATATTCTTTTAAAAATCCATATAAATACCAAATATTCACTACAAATCTACGTCTCTTTTGTTTCTTTACAAACTATCCACAACAAAATCTGCACCTTTTACAATCCTTCGAAAAAAATATTCCTAACAAAATCCACGCCTCTTACAGTCCTTCGAAAAAAATATTCCTTAAAAATCAACGCCTGTTCTAATCCGGCAATAAATCCACACCTCTTAAAAATATTCTTTAAAAAATCCACGCCTCTTATGGTTCTTGCAAAAAATATTCTTTAAAAAATCCACGCCCCTTATGGTTCTTGCAAAAAATATTCTTTAAAAAATCCACGTTCTTGCAAAAAATATTCTTTAAAAAATCCACGCCTGTTCTAATCCGGCAATAAATCCACACCTCTTAAAAATATTCTTTAAAAAATCCACGCCTCTTATGGTTCTTGCAAAAAATATTCTTTAAAAAATCCACGCCTCTTATGGTTCTTGCAAAAAATATTCTTTAAAAAATCCACGCCTCTTATGGTTCTTGCAAAAAATATTCTTTAAAAAATCCACGCCTCTTATGGTTCTTGCAAAAAATATTCTTTAAAAAATCCACGCCTCTTATGGTTCTTGCAAAAAATATTCTTTAAAAAATCCACGCCTCTTATGGTTCTTGCAAAAAATATTCTTTAAAAAATCCACGCCTCTTATGGTTCTTGCAAAAAATATTCTTTAAAAAATCCACGCCTCTTATGGTTCTTGCAAAAAATATTCTTTAAAAAATCCACGCCTCTTATGGTTCTTGCAAAAAATATTCTTTAAAAAATCCACGCCTCTTATGGTTCTTGCAAAAAATATTCTTTAAAAAATCCACGCCTCTTAAGGCTCTTGCAAAAAATATTCTTTAAAAAATCCACGCCTCTTATGGTCCTTCGAAAAAATATTCTTTAAAAAATTCACGCTTCTTTTGGTCCTGGAAAAAATATTCGTTAAGAAATCTACGCCTCTGATGGTCCTTGAAAAAATATTCGTTAAGAAATCTACGCCTCTGATGGTCCTTGAAAAAATATTCTTTAAAAAATCCACGCTTCTTTTGGTCCTGGAAAAAATAATGCTTTAAAAAGTCCACGCCTCTTATGGTCCTTGAAAAAATATTCTTTAAAAAGTCCACGCCTCTTATGGTCCTTGAAAAAATATTCTTTAAAAAGTCCACGCCTTGTTGAATGGTTCTTGAAAAAATATTCTCTAAAAAAAACCACGCCTCTTATGGTTCTTGCAAAAAATATTCTTTAAAAAATCCACGCCTCTTATGGTTATTGCAAAAAATATTCTTTAAAAAATCCACGCCTCTTATGGTCCTTGCAAAAAATATTCTTTAAAAAATCCACGCCTCTTATGGTCCTTCAAGAAATATTCTTTAGAAAATCCACGCCTTTTATGGTCCTTGAAAAAATATTCTTTAAAAAATCCACGCCTCTTATGGTCCTTAAAAAATCCATGCCTCTTATAGGCCTCTGGAAAGACGTTCTTAAAAAAAGTCCAAGCCTCTGCTGAGCCTTCGAAAATATTTAAAAAATCTACTTTTAAATACAAAATGCCATTTAAAATCCACAACAAAACGCCAGATAAGATAACTGCTAAATGAAAAGCATATGAGGGGTGATAAAAAAAAAACAATATCATGATAGCACAAAAATAAAGTTCATAAAAATATACAAAGAAATTAAAAACAAACGAAATTCCCAACTTAAATGACTGTGGCATCGGCAGCCGTTAAGTCCAGCCACCACAATTATCATCACCATCATCACTGCCAAGGACTGAATTTAACTGGATGCCTAGCAGGCTGGCTGGGTCGGTTCGATGTCTGGGATGGCCATTTGGCCCACCATCTCTTCATATGAGTGAAATTATATTTCTCGTAAGCTTATCTCTCCCTCTCAATTTAATGGCACCAAACTGGCACATTATGAATGAAGTGAATGGAATGCTATGCTGTGAAATGTTTACGAAGGCCACGATGTTCATTATCGGATTGGGAATGAATATTGGCTCTTCTTAACTTGACTTTGCACCATCTATGTAGGAATGAGTGTGGCAAGGAGATGAGAAAACACTTCGTGAACCTATTACCCAAAAGAAACCAAAAATTAATACGACCGTTCATAAAAACAGTTTATTAAGGATACCCATCCACCATCGGCCATTGAGACAGGGGCCACATAGCAAAAATTGAAACAATGCCACACAACCTTGTGGCTACTTCATTCACCACAGCCCCATGCAACAAAACAATAAAAGTAACAACATTAAGAGCAGCATTCATGTTCGACATCATTCGGCAAAAAATAAAAAAAGTTTGGAGGGAAAAATATCGACAATAGATGACATGATTATTTTTGGAGGGAGTAAAATATAGGAACACGTGAATTTGGAAACAGGCTTTTAGTTTGAGAAAAGACTGAAGCATTTCTTGAAAGTTTCTTCGGGAAATTTTAAGGAATTAAAAGGTCTATTGGCAAACTATTCTCCCAAAAAAAATTAACTTTTTACCAAAAAAAATTTCATATCTTGAAATACTGCCCTGCACTTCTGCTATACCTCCACCAGGCGAACATATATAGTTACATATTTTTCTCTTGAACTACAAAACAAAATAAAACAGTACTAATGACAATGATACCGCTTCTTCAAAACAATAAAAAAACAACTTCAATAAGATAAGAAAGAATCATCGTAACTGTCCCTTCAATATGAGCATCATAATGTCGAATTTTATACTCTCATCTGTAGAACATGGAACATCTTGATGGCCATAAAAATGTAAGAGGAAAACGTGACGTTGATGTACCCAAAAAATAAAAAATAAAAAAAACGTTATAAAAAATAACTTGGCGAAATGATAGTTAACTCATTCAGAACAACAAAAAAGAAAACAAAAACAAAAGGTGAGAAAAAATCGCATGGTCATAAATAAAAGAGGTAGGAATAGAAAATTTGGGTTTAGAGAATATCTTTCCAAAGGACTATAAGAGGCATGGATTTTTTAAAGAAAAAATTTCCAAACGACTATAGAAGGGCATCGATTTTTTTTAAATATATTTTACCAAAGACTGAAAAAATTTTTTCTAGGCCTAAAAAAGGCATGGATTTTTTAAAGAATATTTTTCCAAAGAACCATAAGAGGCGTGGATTTTTAAAGAATCTTTTTCCAAAGAACCATAAAAGGCGAGAATTTTTTAAAGAATATTTTTCCAAAGGACCATAGAAGGCGTGGATTTTTTAAAGAATATTTTTCCAAAGGACCATAAAAGGCGTGGATTTTTAAAGAATATTTTTGCAAGGATCTATACAAGGCGTGGATTTTTTAAAAAATATTTTTCCAAAGGACTATAAGAGGCGTGGATGTTTTAAAGAATATTTTTCCAAAGGACTATAAGAGGCGTGGATTTTTTAAAGAATATTTTCCAATAAGAGGCGTGGATTTTTTTAAAGAAGAATATTTTTCCAAAGGACTATAAGAGGCGTGGATTTTTTAAAGAATATTTTCCAATAAGAGGCGTGGATTTTTTTAAAGAAGAATATTTTTCCAAAGGACTATAAGAGGCGTGGATTAGTTAAAGAATATTTTTCCAAAGGACTATCAGAGGCGTGGATTTTTTAAAGAATTTTTTTTTCAAAAGGACTATAAGAGGCGTGGATTTTTTAAAACATATTTTTCCAAAGGACTGTAAGAGGCGTGGATTTTTTAAAGAATATTTTTCCAAAGGACTATAAGAGGCGTGGATTTTTTAACGAATATTTTTCCAAAGGACTATAAGAGGCGTGGATTTTTTAAAGAATATTTTTCCAAAGGACTTTAAGAGGCGTGAAGAGGCGTGGATTTTTTAAAGAATATTTTTCCAAAGGACTTTAAGAGGCGTGAAGAGGCGTGGATTTTTTAAAGAATATTTTTCCAAAGGACTTTAAGAGGCGTGAAGAGGCGTGGATTTTTTATAGAATATTTGTCCAAAGGACCGTTAGAGGCGTGGATTTTTTAAAGAATATTTTTCCAAAGGACTATAAGAGGCGTGGATTTTTTAAAGAATGTTTTTCCAAAGGACTATAAGAGGCGTGGATTTTTTAAAGAATATTTTTCCAAAGGACTATAAGAGGCGTGAAGAGGCGTGGGTTTTTTATAGAATATTTTTCCAAAGGACTATAAGAGGCGTGAAGAGGCGTGGGTTTTTTATAGAATATTTTTCCAAAGGACTATAAGAGGCGTGAAGAGGCGTGGGTTTTTTATAGAATATTTGTCCAAAGGACCGTTAGAGGCGTGGATTTTTGAAAGAATATTTTTCCAAAGGACTATAAGAGGCGTGGATTATTTAAAGAATATTTTTCCAAAGGACTATAAGAGGCGTGGATTATTTAAAGAATATTTTTCCAAAGAACTATAAGAGGCGTGGAATTTTTAAAGAATATTTTTCCAAAGAACTATAAGAGGCGTGGAATTTTTAAAGAATATTTTTCCAAAGAACTATAAGAGGCGTGGAATTTTTAAAGAATATTTTTCCAATGGACTATAAGAGGCGTGGATTTTTTTTTTTATAAATATTTGCTCAAGGACTTATTTTTTTAAAGAATATTTTTTAAGAACTATAAGAGGCGTAGATATTTACACCCTTCACAGCACTGTGGTACATGGTATTATGTCTTTGTGCATATGATTGTAACAGGCAAAAATAATCGAAATAGACCCTTTTGAGAATATGCATAGAATCACTTTCTGAGTCGATTTATGTATGTCCGTCCGTCTGTCCATACTAAATTGTAAACAAAGTACAGGTCGCATTTATGATCCGAATTGGATGAAATTTGGCACAGCTCATTTGTATGGCCCAAGGGAAAAATCGGTTCAGATTTAGATACAGCTCCCATATATATTTTCATCCGATTTAAGGTAATTGGTGCATCAAAGACCCTATATATTTTTCGATTTGCACGAACTTTGGCATAGCGTACTGAATTAAGTCTAGAATGGTGTGTGCATAGTTTCGTGAAAATCGGTTCAGATTTAGATATAGCTCCCATATATATCTTCGTCCGATTTAAGGTAAATGGTGTACCAAAGTCCCTATATATCTTTCGATTTGCACGAACTTTGGCATAGCGTACTGAATTAAGTCAAGAATGATGTGTGCAAAGTTTCGTGAAAATCGGTTCAGATTAGATGTAACTCCCATATATATATTCGTCCAATTTTATGCAATTAGTGCACCAAAGTCCCTATATATCTTTCAATTTGCACGAATTTTGGTATAGAGTACTGAATTAAATCTATAATTATGTTGATAAACTTCGTGAAAAGATTCATAGCAAGGCCAATTGACACAAGGTACTGAAGTAATATAAATTAGTCTCTGGCAAGTTTCCCTGAAATCGGTTCAGATATAGAAATATAACGTCTGTTAGGATACATATGTAGAATATAACCAAAGTGGTGAAGGGTATCATATAGTCGGCCCAGTTCGACTTTACTACTTTCCTTACTGGTTTCCAAAAATAGTTTTTCAAGGACTATGGAGGCGTAGGTATTTTTTAAGTGGATTTTTTAGCACAATTCATAGATTTTTTAATAGAAAAATTCATAGAATTTTCTATTGGAAAATTCAAGTTGTCGAATTTTCTATTAGAAAATTAACGAGATTTTCAAGAGGAGAAATCTTAGAATTTTCTATAGAAAAAATCTTTGAATTTTGGAAAAAATATTTAATTCCTAACTAAAACTGATAATACCTACCTCGTTATTTCTTTTTGTGCGTTACTTGTCCAGCGTTGTTCTGGGAAACTTTTCAGCGCAAGAAGTGCATCATCATCAACATCATTGTCAGGCACACAGAATTTCGGCACTGTTAAGAAAGATACGAGTTCAAGAATTTTCTGACATCAGGCCAAGAACTGTAAATGTTGGCACAGATTTTGGCATTCCGTTGTGTGTGTGTGCGAGCGAGTGAATCGCCAAGATATAACCATCTCCAAGTGTCAATGTTAAGGAGATGGTGGTACGCAACAACAACGACAAAAATGTTCAATTGTTTTGCGTGTTCCAAATGTTGACACTAATGGCACTTCATGGAGATTCCACGGCATGTTTCTTTTTATATCTTCACTCGAAACTCAAATGAAGATGAGTTTGGAAGGAGAAACTGAAGAAAAAAAATTGCAAAAAATCTTGCAAATCTTGGGAATGTCAGTACAAGATTTTTTCGCTGTTACTTGAAATGCAAGGCAATTGTAAACAATATTTTATTTTGCGTGAAGTTTTTTTCTCTGAGTAAACCGTGGAAAACAATGAAGAAATCGACGAAAAACAAAAGATTGCCAAATAAACTTTCATTTTAATACAGTTGAGAGAAGAGAAGTTGTAGGAAAACAAAACCAAAATCCCAGCAGGCTCTGAGGAAGCAGCAGAGCCAGAGAACCCACCTCGCACAACGTGAGTGTAATCAAGCATGTTCAACTGTCAAATAAATTGTGCCACCAGCGCTCTGGCATTAACGAAAATCGTCGCTAGCTGTTGGTGCAACTCCAGCTCAGGCAGAGCCATCGAAGCTGCAACGACAATAACAAAAACAACACCACATCGAATGACAACAATAAACAGCAACAAATTATTCCCACAGTTGCAATAGTGCCTTTTGTACAACAATCATCGTAGCCCGGTGGTTCGAGTTGGGGTCGTCTTCTTCCCTGAAGAATGACTTAGTTTTTATTCTTTGGCTGAAAACAACAACAACAAAGTGTCTTCTCTGAGTTTAGCCTTAAAATCATTAGAGATAGTTTGGCTTATATGTTGTCGTCTTCACTTTTTGTATAGTTTGCTTTTTTTTCGGAGCCAGAATGTAAGCGTTGGGTCTGACATACCCAGCCAAAGTGTCTGAACACGATTTGTTGTTTTTGTATTTTTTGCGGTGAAAAATGAACGACAAATAAAAAATAACCGTCTTACATAAACGTTGTGGTTACTTCTGCATTCACATGGGTATGTGGGGGCATTCATTCACACAAGGTGCATCTAGATTTTTTAAAATATTAAAAAGAACAAAAAATATTTGTTCTCCAAAAATATTCTTTAAAAAAATCGACGACTTTTTTAGTCTTGAAAAAATATTCTTAAAAAAATCCAACCCTGTTACTCACATAGCTGGCTTGTGACAAAACTTTCGTTCCATAAGCCGAGCTTTGAAAAGATTTCCAGGCGCGTCGGCCTCTTTTTCCAATTTGAAAGACCATTTTTGGCGATGTTGTCTTCGACTTGATCTTTCCAAAGTATTCTTGGCCTTCCTCTTCTGCGTGAACCATCAGCTGGTTCGTTTTTATATGCCTTCTGGGCTGGGGCATCTTCATACATTCTCACAACATGACCTAGCCAACGTAGTCGCTGCAGCTCAATACGTCTAACAATGCCGATGACCGAGAATAGCTGGTACAGCTCATGGTTTATTCGACGGCGATATTCACCGTCAACGCAGATCGACCCATTTCGGAGAATTTTTCTCTCAAACACTCCAAGAGCTGCTTGCGTAAGTACCCATGCTTCAGATCCGTATAACAGCACGGGTAGTATCAGCGTCTTGTAGAGTGTGAGTTTGGTCTGGCGGGAGGTGACCTTGCTTTTGAGTTGTTTGCTCAGACCATGGTAGCATCGGTTGGCCATCACTATTCTTCTCCGAATTTCAGAACTGATGTCATTCGTTTTATTTATGGTGGTACCAAGGTATATAAAATCTTTGACTACCTCAAAGCTGTAGTTCTCAAGTTCCACAGTTGGTCCGAGTCTACTGGGCGTCTTGCGCGTTAATACCATCAGCTTGGTCTTCTCGCCGTTTACTGTCAGACCCACTTTGGCAGACTCCTTCTCAATTTGTTCAAAGGTGGCTGTTACCGCTCTTAATGTTCGACCCATTATGTCGATGTCATTGGCGTAGGCGAGTAACATGTGTTTTTTGGTGTACAGAGTACCATTTCAGTTCACTTTTGCCTCTCGTATGACCTTCTCCAGCAGGATGTTAAAAAGGTCACACGACAAACTATCACCTTGTCTGAATCCTCGTTCGGCTTTGAAGGGCTCTGAGAGGTCTTTTCCGACTTAAACTGCTGATATTGTGCCTGTTAAAGTTATCCTCCATAGCCGTATAAATGTTGCAGGAATGCCGAACGCAGACATGGCTTTTACACCTCTGAACGGATGGGGCTGTCAAATGCGGCTTTATAGTCGACGAATAGATGGAACGTGTCGATGTGTTTTTCGTGGGTTTTTTTCAGGAGTGAAAATCTTGGCGCAGAGTGAAAATCTGGTCAATAGCGAATTTGCCAGGTCTGAAGCCACATTGGTATGGTCCAATAATGTCATTGACCATTGGCTTCAGTCGTTCTCACAGTACGCTTTATATGCGATGGGAAGGAGACATAGCCTATTTTAGTCTAGAAAAAAATATTCTTTAAAAAATCCACGCCTGTTTTAGTCTTGAAAAAAATATTCTTTAAAAAATCCACGCTTGTTTTCGTCTTGAAAAAAATATTCTTTAAAAAATCCACGCTTGTTTTCGTCTTGAAAAAAATATTCTTTAAAAAATCCACGCCTGTTTCAGCCTTGAAAAAAATATTCTTTAAAAAATCCACGCCTGTTTTAGTCTTGAAAAAAATATTCTTTAAAAAATCCACGCTTGTTTTAGTCTTGAAAAAAATATTCTTTAAAAAATCCATGCCTGTTTCAGCCTTGAAAAAAATATTCTTTAAAAAATCCACGCCTGTTTTAGTCTTGAAAAAAATATTCTTTAAAAAATACACGCCTTGTGTGGATGGATGGCTTGAAAAAAATATTCTTTAAAAAATCCAAGCCTTGTGTGGTGGTCCCTGAAACAAATATTCTTTAAAAAATCCACGACTGAGCAGAACCTTGAAAAAATATTCTTAAAAAAATCCACGCCTCACATGTTCTTCAAAAAATATTCTTTAAACACTTCACGCCTGTTTCAGCCTTGAAAAAAATATTCTTTAAAAATCCACGCCTGTTTTAGTCTTGAAAAAAATATTCTTTAAAAAATCCACGCCTGCTTTAGTCTTGAAAAAAATATTCTTTAAAAAATCCACGCCTGATTTAGTCTTCAAAAAATATTCTTTAAAAAATCCACGCCTGTTTTAGTCGTTGAAAAAATATTTTTTACAAAATGAAATATGAAAAGATATTTTTTTAACAAGGGTATGCAGTGCCCCATATGGTTTGAAAAAAACCCTTCCAAAAAGCATTTGCCTTTGCTTTTTGCCCCATAAAGATTCCGTTTAAGATTTCTGTTAACAGTCGTTCTCTATTTGACCAGACACATACATACAAACGTATACACATGTGTGTGATTATGTCTGCCTCGGTTCTCTATCTGCCTGCCTTTGGACTTCCCTCTTACAAAGTGTCCCAGCAGAAGCTGCGGCAGCAGCATGAGAATGGATTCTAACAAACTACTTACACTCCACTTAAGACTTTGCGGAACAATACGGCAAAACAAGTGAAAATAACAAATGGGACAAACGTGCAACAGCAAAAGCCCCAATAATAACAACAACAACATTAAGAAGAAGACGAAAAAATACCGAAAAAACGGCAACATCATCTATTCTGTCGGTTGCTAAACGACATCTAAGCACATTGAAAGCTTAACGAAAGCAAGCACAGAGGAAGAAAATCATAGAGGCGAGTGTGAAGGTGTGTGTGTGTCTGGCATTACAAATGGAGCAACTCTAGAATGAATACTTCAAAAGGTGCAACAAAAAACTGTAGAGGTGGTTGGGTATGAAGTTGGGGGAAATTCCACAATTCCCTTTGAAAAATTACCCAACTTAGAAGTGCCAACCCTCTGCTGCAAAGTTGCAACAGGAAAAAAAGTGTCGTGTGAACTTTGTTTGAGGATTTATGTTGCAATTATGTTGTGGAGAATATTTTCTGCTTCTTTTTTCGTTGTTGTCATTGTCGTTGATTTGCTTTTGTCAACGCTATGCTGAACTACCGATTTACGCATAAACTTTACTACGGACCCTCACTACTTTGATGCGAACCCGATTCTCCGCCTCAACTGGACCTTACCTTACCCAAGAAGGGGTGCATGTGTGTGTTTGTGCGGGGAGAGGTGGTGATGACTGTGTGAATAGTGCTGTTGATTCTACTGCTGATGTAAGAAGGAAATCATTTAGTCTTCTAATGTTCGGTATATGAAAGAATAGTTGCAATGTCGGTGCTACATACATATTTGCAATTGCTGGTGTTATTGTTGTTGCAGTTCTCTCTGATCTATGTGTGGAATACACATTGTTGAACTAAATTGTCTATTTTCAAGTTGACATATGTTTGCCGTTGAATGCGGCAAAGAGCGGATCACAGGGATTTGGAATGAAAACTGAAAAAAAATTATAGAATTTTCTATAGGAAAATTTATAGAATTTTCTATAGGAAAATTTATAGAATTTCTTATAGGAAAATTCATAGAAATTTTTATTTTGGCTTGTTTTTTTCAGATTTTCATACTTTTATAAGCGTGGATTTTTTTAAAAGCCGATATTATGGCCTTACAGAAAATGCGATGGAAAGGGACTGGCGTAGTAAATCGGATGATTACGCCCTGTATTATAGCTGCCATGCAACGAGACATGAATATGGCTGCGGATTTATCGTTAACATGAGAATAAAAGACCTCGTCTCCAGATTCACTCCAGTAGATGAGCGAATTGCTATAATCCGCATAAAAGCGAAGTTCTTCTACATCAGTCTCATTTGCGCCCATGCTCCGACCGATGATAAAGATGAACAGACCAAAGACATGTTTTACCAGCGCCTAGAAACATCATATGACCGTTGTTGCCCTGGCCATGACATTAAAATTCTGCTAGGAGATTTTAATGCAAAAATCGGAAGGGAAAATATCTGTGTCCCCACCGTCGGAAAATTCAACCTCTATGAAGAAACATCAGACAACGGCATGAGGTTGATTGACTTCTCGGCAGCAAAAAACATGGTAGTTAGCAGATTCAAGCATCTCGATATACGCAAGGCCACTTGGATTTCTCCCGATGGATAACGGGAAATCAAATCGACCATGTTGTGATAGACGGAAGGCAATCATCCAGTGTTCTAGACGTCCGATCGATTCGGGGAGCTAATATCGATTCGGTCCATTACCTTGTGGCAGCCAAGCACCAGATTCAAGCATCTCGATATACACAAGGCCACTTGGATTTCTCCCGATCGAACAACGAGAAATCAAATCGATCATATGGTGATAGACGGAAGGCATTCATCCAGTGGTTTAGAAGTCCGATCGATCCGGGGAGCTAATATCGATTCGGACCATTACCTTGTGACAGCCAAGGTACGCACCCGTCTTAATGTAGCAGCAAAGGTGCGATCTAATGTAAAACGTAATTTGTAATTTGACGTCGAAAAGCTGCAAAGAAAACAGATAGCAGAAGCCTACTCCGCCTAACTAATCGAACTGCTTGACGAAAGCACCGCTTGTCCTGATAATAATATAGAAGCACTTCCTACATACAGCAGCAAAAGCAACACTTAGGTCCCAAAGACCACCATCAAGAAATCCGTGGTACGATCAGGAGTGTCGTAATGCTACTGATATGAAAAACGCTGCGTATAGGGCAACCCTGCAGACAGTAGAAACACGTAATGCGATGAAGAATTATTGGGGAAAGGAGAGATGAGAAACGTGTTTTTAGAAAAAGGAAGAAGAAAGAACAAGAAAACCGCGAGCGTGAGCAAATCGATATATACAGGAGTCAGAATGAAGTCTACCAACTTGTAAAACACCAAACCGAAGACTTTGGTGCAGGCATATCCTCCTGTAGAGATAAAGAACGAACCCTGGTGACAGATACAGACATCGTGCTGAAGGGAAGGAGCATTTTGAAAAACTTCTGGTATCAAATAGTAGCGTTAAGAAGATACCCCAGAACCAATAATAGATGACGGTATAGAGTGTATACCACCTAACCAATATGATGTCAGAATAGCAATCAATCGGCTGAAATTAATAAAGCAGCAGGTGCCGATGGGTTACAAGCCGAACTATTCAAGACGGGTGGTCAGATGCTGGTGAGGAGCATGTACCAGCTGATTATTACAATTTGGCTAGAGGAATGCATACTCAATGATTGGAACCTCAGCATCTTGTGTCCCGTGCACAAAAAAAGGAGTCAACTCGATATGTGCCAACTATATAGGAATTAACCTTCTTCCCATCGCATATAAAGTGCTATCCAGCGTACTGTGGGAGCAACTGAAACCAATGGTCGTCAATGACATTATTGGACCATACCAATGCGGCTTCAGACCTGGCAAATCCACCATTGACCAGATTATCACTCTGCGCCAAATCCTGAAAAAAAATCCACGAAATACACATGGACACATTCCACCTATTCGTCGACTATAAAGCCGCATTCGACAACCCTATCCGTTCAGAAGTGTATAAAGCCATGTCTATGTTTGGCATTCCTGCAAAATTACTTCGGCTATGCAGGATTACTTTAATTGGCACAAGATCATCAGTTAAAGTCGGAAAGGACCTCTCCGAGCCCTTCAATACCGAACGAGGATTCAGACAAGGTGATATTTTGTCATGCGACCTTTTTAACATCCTGCTGGAAAAGGTCATACGAGAGGCCAAAGTGAACAGAAATGGTACTATGTACACCAAACAACACATGTTACTCGCCTACGCCGATGACATCGATATAATGGGTCGAACACTGAGAGTGGTAACAGCCACCTTTGAACAAATTGAGAAGGAGTCTGCCAAAGTGGGTCTCGCAGTAAACGGCGAGAAGGCCAAGCTGATGGATCAACGCGCAGGACGTCGAAGATTTTATATACCTTGGTACCGCCATAAATAAAACTAATGACATCAGTTTTGAAATTCGAAGAAGGATAGTGTTGGCCAACATATGATACTGTGGTCTGAGTAAGCAACTCAAATGCAAGGCCACCTCCCGCCAGACCAAATTCACACTCTACAAGACGCTGATACTACCCGTGCTGTTATATGGATCTGAAGCATGGGTACTTACGGAAGCAGATGAGGCAGCTCTTGGAGTGTTTAAGAGAATAATTCTCCGAAAGATCTACGGGCCGATCTTCGCTGACGGTGAATATCGCCATCGAATGAACAATGAGTTGTATCAGCTATTCTCGGACATCGACGTATGGGGCTGCAGTGACTACGTTGGCTATGTCATGTTGTGAGAATGGATGAAGATGCCCCAGCACATAAGGCATATCAAAGCGAACCAGTTGCTGGCTCACGCAGAAGGGGAAGGCCACGAATAAGATGGAAAGATCAAGTGGAAGACAACATTTCCGAAAATGGTCTTTCAAATTGGAAAAACTGCGCCAAAGACCGACGCGGCTGGAAATCTTTTTTAAGCTCGGATTATGGAATGAAAGTTGTGCCACAA
The DNA here is from genome assembly GCF_032173495.1 of Musca vetustissima. Taxonomy (NCBI): domain Eukaryota; kingdom Metazoa; phylum Arthropoda; class Insecta; order Diptera; family Muscidae; genus Musca; species Musca vetustissima. The sequence continues at coordinate 66,292 of NW_026887415.1, forward strand.
GCCAGCTAAGTAAGTAAGGATTTTTTAAAAATATTTTTAATACATTTTTATTAGCGCCTTGTGTTGATCCTTGAAAAAATAATCTTTAAAAAATCCACGCCTTCATAAGGCCTTGAAAAAATATTCTTTAAAAAATCCGCGCCTTCATTAGGCCTTGAAAAAATAATCTTTAAAAAATCCACGCTTTCATTAGGCCTTGAAAAAATATTCTTTAAAAAATCCACGCCTTCATTAGGCCTTGAAAAAATAATCTTTAAAAAATCCACGCTTTCATTAGGCCTTGAAAAAATATTCTTTAAAAAGTTCACGCCTGTGTTGATTTTTTTTGCCTCGATGTTGTTGCAGTATTTGCAGCTACCAGGCAGAACAGAAAAATGGGGTGACAAGTGCCTCACCAATTTTCATCTACTTGTGTATTAATACATGAGTGGATATTTTCTGTCCTGTAGTTGGCGATGTTTCTTGTACTGCAGTTATTATTCTGATTGTTCTTAACCCAACCTAACTAAGCATGTTAAATAGGTTCAGGATTTTTTGTTCAAAATATCCAATTTTTTCTCCCCAGTTGGAAATGTTCTTTTGTGTCCCTTACTTCATTTGCTCTGGTTTTTTGGAACAGGGTATCCATCTGTATATACATAAAGATATTCTATGTGCATAGCCAGCCTCCCTATGTTTATGGCCTGTTATTCCCAGTTTGTCTTCTTTCTTTTGTTGTTGCCATTTTTTTGTACTGTCGTCATACATTATGAGTAATTGTCTTTTATTGTCATTTTAGTTATATTCTCCTTCTGTTCATCCCGATATTTTTGTATGCAGTTGTGTGCCTGTGTATGTGGTCGTGCATGTGTGTTTGTGCTGCTAACTTCATATTCATCATTTATGATGCTCTGGATGGATGATGATGAAAAGTTATTATGTTTGTAGATTTTTGTTGGTACCGATTCATTCAGCCCCCCTCCTTTTAGTTGGAAATCTACTTTTAGCACAATTTGCAGATATGGAGCAGCAACGTCTTCTTCTTCTACTTTGAATATGCATAGGGAAATACATGTGACAACCAAGTGAAACAGATAGCACTGGAATAATGCAGTTTAAAAAGAATATTTTTTCAAGGACCATCCAACAAGGCGTGGATTTTTTAAAGAATATTTTTTCAAGGACCATCCAACAAGGCGTGGATTTTTTAAAGAATATTTTTTCAAGGACCATCCAACATGGCGTGGATTTTTTAAAGAATATTTTTTCAAGGACCATCCAACAAGGCGTGGATTTTTTAAAGAATATTTTTTCAAGGACCATCCAACAAGGCGTGGATTTTTTAAAGAATATTTTTTCAAGGACCATCCAACAAGGCGTGGATTTTTTAAAGAATATTTTTTCAAGGACCATCCAACAAGGCGTGGATTTTTTAAAGAATATTTTTTCAAGGACCATTCACCACACTGTGGTAGAGGGTATTATGTCTTTGTGCATATGTTTGTAACAGGCAAAAGGAAACGAGATAGACACATGGTTCCTTTTGAGAATATGCAAAGAATCCCTTTCTGAGTCCATTTATGCATGTCCGTCCGTCCGTCTGTCTGTCCATGCTAAATTGTAAACAAAATACAGGTCGCATTTATGATCCGAATTGGAGGAAATCTGGCAGAGGTCACTTATTTGGCCCAAGGACGAACCCTATTGAAATTGGGAAAAATCGGTTCAGGTTTAGATATAGCTCCCATATATATTTTCGTCCAATTTTATGTAAACGGTCCCTATATATCCTTTGATTTGCACAAAATTTGGCATAACGTACTGAATTAAGTGCAGAATGATGTGTGTTAAGTTTCGTAAAAATCGGTTCAAATTTAGATATAGCTCCCATATATACTTTCGTCCGATTTAATGTAAATGGTGCAGCAAAGTCCCTATATCGATTTGCACGAAATTTGGCACAGCGTACTAAATTAGGTCTAGAATAATGTATGTTCAGTTTCCTGAAAATCGGTCCAGATTTAGATTCGTCCGATATAATGTAAATGGTGTACGAAAGGTCTTATATATCTTTCGATTTGCACGAAATTTGGCACGGCGTACTGAATTAGGTCCAGAATGATGTGTGCTATATTTCGTGGAAATCGCTTCAAATTTAGATATAGCTGCCATATATATTTTCGTCCGAGTTAATGTAAATGGTACACCAACGATATAAATTCTGCACCAAATTCCCCAGGTGGGTCCGATTGGCACAACATTTTGAACAACGTACGTAAGATAATATAACATAAAGTGTGGCAAGCTTTGTTGAAATCGGTCCAGATTTATATAAAGCTCCTAGATATAGTTTCGTCCGATTTAAAAGTAAAAGATGCACAAAAGACCAAAACTTAGGCCGTTTGCTAAAACATTTTGTACAACATACTGAAATTAATATTGCCTAACGTTTGCCAAGTTTTGTAGGAATCGGTTCCAATTTAGATATAGCTCCCATATATAGTTTCGTCCCATTTTAATTAAATGGTACACCAAATACCCAACATTAGGCCGATTGACACAAAATTTAGCACAGTGTACTGAAGTTAATATAACCTAGCATGTGGAAAATTTTGTTTAAATCAGTTCAAATTTGAATAGAGCTACCATATATATATTTTCTCCCGATTTTAAGTAAATGATGAATCAAGAACTGAAAACCTGTGAAAAGTTTCGATGAAATCTGTTTAGATTTCGATATAGCAGAATGACATTTTATGGATCCAATTTCATTTTACTGGTCCTTCAAAAATGCGACATCAGTTAGGATTCATCTGTTGAATATACCCAATGTGGTGAAGGGTATCATATTGTCGGCCCCTTCCGACTTTTCCACGTTCCTTACTAAATACCTTTGTTAATTCCCCAAAAACATTTTTGAAACAACACCGCCGATATTTGAAAATCTTCGCCACCTCATTAATCACCCGCTGTTATGTATTCTTTCCATCATCATCATCCTCATAATCACCATCAAATGATTAATAATCTTCCCTTTAAATAAAAAAGGCAACCAATACGAAGGTTACCCCACGAAAAAACAACAGATTTTTAAAATACAATTAGTAATATTACACCTCCTTCCTTGTTAGCTAGCGAGCGAGTGAGGGAGAGGGAGTGAGACACTCACTCACTGCCTCTGGAATTATTTTAACACTTCAAAATGTAATTAATAAAACGTCAAAATATTACGCCTATTTATTGAGAGCTGTCTGTTTTGTTGTGCTACCCTCCTCCGATTATTTCTATTTTGATATTATGTTTCATCACATATTTCATTAACTTTGTACATCAAATTTATTGAAGCCTCCCTCTACACCTCCGTATCTATATGGATTTCTATTAGATCCCCTGAAGGCAGCAATCATAGCTGCCACGCATAATTCGCAACAAACTATTTTAGCAAAGTGCTAACATGATGATGTTGAGAACATGTTCGTTCGTTTATATTAGAATGCTAACTGTCTGTCTATCTGTCGCTAAGTCAGTCACGACAGAATGCAATGTGAAACTTTCGATGCTCTGCAATAATTTTTCGTGGAATTTTTTGGAATTTGCTTTTGTTTGTGTAGTAGTTTAAAGTAGTTTTAAACAACATTTGAGTTGCATGAATGCAAAATATTTGTGGAATATGATTAGGAGAATCATATTAGGGGGAGGTTCGAAAAAATTAAATTTCAATGGTGGCACATAATATTCTACAGTTAATATAATCGACAGTGTAGGAAAGTCAAATGGGATTTCGTATAGAAAAATTAATAATTGCCACAATTATTTTTCAAAAAATACTCGCTTATTCAAAAAAATATTTTTAAAAAATCTACGCTCCTTCTAAAAAATATTTGTAAACGAGTAAGGAACCATCGCCACATTGGGTACATACAAGAGATGTTAATATATACAATATCTTGTAAAAACACACATATCTTTTTTTAAAAAAGTGCTATCTAGACAGATATTTGAACCAATTGAAAAAAACCCCATACACATACTATTCTGAAATCAATGGAAAATTGCATCCCAGACGGGCTGACTTGGATTCTTTGGGGTACCATTTGTATGAAATGGAGTAAAATTATGTATGGGAGCTATATATAAACACATGGACCTAATTGAGCAACCGTTACACACATCATGTGTTTTTTGTTATCACTCTCTATTCAATTTAATACCATCTGCCAAATTTCGTGTAAATCGAACAAACATAGGCCCTTCGGTGCACCATTTACATATTGACCTATATCAAAATCTGAAACGATTTCAACAAACCTCATCACACATCACTTTTTTTCCTCAATTGCATTCGCTATGCAAAATTTTGCTCAATCGGACAAATATTGGGAATTTGGCGTATCATTTACAAAAAATCGGACGAAATTATATATGGGTGCTTTATTTAAACCTCAACCGATGTTAACAAAACTTCGCAGACATCAGTCTGGACCTAATTTAGTAATCTGTGAAGGATTTTGTCCGAATCGGACAAATATTGGGAGTTTGGTGCATCATTCACCTAAAATCGGATGAAACTATATATGGGAGCTATATCTAAATCTGAACCGATTTTCACGAAACTTATCACACGTCATTCTAAACATAATTCAGTACGCTATGCCAAATTTTGTCCAAATCGAAGGATATATAGGGACTTTAATGCACCATTTACCTAAAATCGGACGAAACTATATGTGGGAACCGGTGAACCGATTTTCACGAAATTTAACACGCACCGTTCTAGACTTAATTCAATACTCTATGCCAAATTTTGTGTAAATCGAAAGATATATATGGACTTTGGGTCACCATTTACATAAAATCGATCGAAAATATATATATGGGAGCTATATCTAAATCTGAACCGATTTTCATGAAACTTAGCACACATCGTTTTAGACTTAATTCAGTACGCTGTGCTCAATTTCGTGCAAATCGAAAAATATATTGGGACTTTGGTACACCATTGACATATAATCGGATAAAAATATATATGGGATATATATATTAATCTGAACCGATTTTCACGAAACTTAATACTTAATACATTCTGCACTTAATTCAGTACGCTATGCTTAATTTTGTGCAAATCGAAAAATATATAGGGAATTTGGTGCACCATTAACATAAAATCGGACGAAACTATATGTAGCAGCTATATCTAAATCTGAACCGATTTTCACGAAACTTAGCACATATCACTCTAAACTTAATTCCGTGCGCTGTGCTCAATATCATGCTAATCGAAAGATATATTGGGACTTTTGGTACATAAAATCGGACAAAAATATTTACAAAATCGGACGAAAATATATATGGGAGCTATATCTAAATTTGAACCGATATTCATGAAACTTAACACACATTGTTCTAATCTTAATTCATAATGCTATGCCAACTTTTGTGCAAATCGAAAGATATTTAGGGACTTTGGTGCACCATTTACCTAAAATCGGACGAAAATATATATGGAAGCTATATCTAAATATTAATCAATTTTGGCGAAATTTAACACACATGTTTCTAGACTTAGTTCAGTACGCTATGCCAAATTTCGTGCAAATCGAAGGATTTATAGGGACTTTGGTGCACCATTTACATAAAATCGGACAAAAACATATATGGGAGCTATATATAAATCGGAACCGATTTTCACGAAATTTAACACACATCGCATTTCAGTACGCTATGCCAAATCGAATTATATATAGAGACTTTGGTGCACCATTTACATAAAATCGGACGAAACTATATATGGGAGCTATATCTAAATCTAGACCGATTTTCAGGAAACTTAACACGCATCATTCTAGACCTAATTCAGTGCGCTGTGCCAAATTTCGTGCAAATCGAAAGATATTTAAGAACTTTGGTACACCATTTAACTTAAATCGGACGAAAATATATATGGGAGCTATATCTAAATCTGAACCGATTTTTCTCAATTTCAATAGGATTCGTCCTTGGGCCAAATAAGTGGCGTATGCCAAATTTCATCGGATTCGGATCATAAATGCTACCTGTACTTTGTTTACAATTTTACATGGACAGACAGACGGATGGACGGACATGCATAAATCGGCTTAGAATGTGATTCTATGCATATTCTCAAAAATCTTTTATACGTAAAGCTTTTGTTTTAACAAATTCGTTTGGCATTAAGACATTTCAATAATTATTACCTATTTTGAGAGAAAACACAATTTTTAAAAAAATTTTAAATGATTACCTTAAACGATGGCGTTGACGCCTTGCAATTGCACGAATTTAAAAATATCAGCTTAATCCACAAATGGTGATGTTCGTTTATGGAAATAATTGCAAATTTTTGTATAAATTTTTTGTTTGGAATTTTTTGTATTAATATTTTATTTTATTTTTTAATATTTTTCCACAAAATTCTGAAATTCTTTTTGACTTAATAAACAAACGAGTTCCTTTGTTTCGATTTCCTTTTATTTATTTTTTTGAATTTCAATACACTCTATTTAATTTCATTTTTTGTTAATAATATATTCCATATGTAGAATTGTAACCCGACAAGCACATACACATGTGTGCAAGAATACACTTGAATTTTTGATATCACTTTTCTGTTTCACTTTTTTGTTTTAGTTGCTCTGAAAAAAAAAACAAAACAAAAAACAAAATAAACATTCGCAGCCTCATAACACGTAAACAAGACAATATTGCCCCCAAACAAATGGCAGCATATTTTTACTTCACTTATTTGTCTTCTGCTGCTGTTGTTGTTGTTGCCGCTTCTTCTTCTTCTCGGAAATTTAATTTCACTTTTAGATTTTCAAAGATTTTTTTGCAAACACACATTTCTACCCCACAGCGTGCATTAAAAGTGAGTTCACATACAAAAGGGCAACTGTGGGTGATGATGATGACGATGGCGATGATGTTGCTGTTGCTGCGCTTCTAAAAATATACGGCTTATGCACATGCATGCACACACACACACTCTCATAAACATCCACACTTGCATGAAGTTTTGCAAAAATTGTTTTCACTGGAATTTTTGCTACAATTTTTAATATTTCTAAATTGAAGTTAAACGGCAAACCCCTCCTCTACTCTAAAAAAATACGGGAGTTGCAGCCAACAACAACAGGAATGGTATAGAACATGTGCATGCTTGCTTGCTCGTTAATGCAATGAATTATGCTAAAAATAAATGCACATACGCAACAACGGGAACCGTTAAACGAAAAACATTGCGAATCGAAATGAACAGCCAACACTACCGGAAAACGTTTCATGTACGGACGAACGAGTAAACGGAGTAAACAGCCGGATGCTGTAGTGACAGACAGACAGCCAGCCCTTCTTCACAATTCTATACAACAAAGATGGCAGGAAGAAAGAACGATCATCCAAACGACCGACAAATTGATTTTGAATTCTTATGATTTTTTTTCTTATAAATTTTCAATTTATTTTCATTATTTCTCTTGATTTCATACTTCACAATATACTTTTTTCACTTAATTTTCCTTTCAATTACTCGCATTTTTTTCTTTTTGTTTTGTTTGGTAAAAAAACTCTTCACAGAATTCATTAATTTTTTTCTCTTGTTATTTAAATTCACATTCAAAGCCCGACAAACATGCGCTCATCTTCGGCATGCAACCCGTTCAGTATGTTTGTTTACATACGACTAAACCGGTCGGTCAATCGTCATCGTTCATGTGTTATTGTTGTGTTGGGTTAATGCTCCGCCAACAACATTGGGGATTTGTGTAGCCCCCCTCTTTCAGTTTTGTTTACATTGCTCTATTTCAGAGATCATGGGGTTTTCTAGTCTCTTGATCCCTCTCTGTCGCTCAGAGAGAGAGAGAGAGAGAGAGAGAGAGAGAGAGCTTTATTGTTTGTTTCACATTGCTGTAACTCATGGTAGCACGTGTTGTTTTCAAATCCAGTTTATATTTGTTGTTGTCTGTTTTCTATAACAGAACATTACTCTCCTGAGTATGTAATTTGGTGGGAGAGAGCCCCCTTAAGTTGATATTTATCTCCGGATTTGCATTGTTTTGATCTCTCATGTTTTTATCCCCATTGTTGGCAAAAACAAAAGACCGGTGTTTTTTGTTTTGTTTTGAAAAAGGAAGCCCAAAATAAAAAAACATACACACACACAAATAAATAAACACTGCTTTGAAAAAGTATGCTACCAGGGGTTTGATTATATTTGGAGGACTAAAAGAGGCGTGGATTTTTTAAAGAATATTTTTCCAAAAGACTATAAGAGGCGTGGATTTTTTAAAGAATATGTTTTCAAAGGACTATAAGAGGCGTAGATTGTTTAAAGAATATTTTTCCAAAGGACTATAAGAGGCGTTAATTTTTTTAGAGAATATTTTTCCAAAAGACTATAAGAGGCGTTAATTTTTTAAAGAATATTTTTTCAAAGAACTATAAGAGGCGTGGATTTTTTAAAGAATATTTTTTCAAAGAACTATAAGAGGCGTGGATTTTTTAAAGAATATTTTTTCAAAGAACTATAAGAGGCGTGGATTTTTTAAAGAATATTTTTCCAAAAGACTATAAGATGCGTAGATTGTTTAAAGAATATTTTTCCAAAGGACTATAATAGGCGTGGATTTTTTAAAGAATATTTTTTTCAACGGACTATAAGAGGCGTGGATTTTTTAAAGAATATTTTTCCAAAGGACTATAAGAGGCGTGGATTTTTTAAAGAATATTTTTCCAAATGACTATAAGAGGCGTGGATTTTTTAAAGAATATTTTTTTCAACTGACTATAAGAGGCGTGGATTTTTTAAAGAATATTTTTCCAAAGGACTATAAGAGGCGTGGATTTTTTAAAGAATATTTTTCCAAAGGACTATAAGAGGCGTGGATTTTTTAAAGAATATTTTTTCAAAGAACTATAAGAGGTGTGGATTTTTAGACTCGTGGTTCCTTTTAAGAATAGGCACAGAATCACTTTCTGAGTCGATTTATGCATGTCCGTCCGTCCGTCTGTCTGTCCATGTTAAGTTGTAAACAAAGTACAGGTCGCATTAATGATCCGATTTGGATGAAATTTGGCATAGGTCACTTATTTGGCCCAAGGACAAACCCTATTGAAATTGGGAATAATCGGTTCAGAGTTAGATATAGCTCCCATATATATTTTCGTCCGATTTAAGTTAATGGTGCACCAAAGTCCACATTAATATTTCGATTTTCACCAAATTTGGTACAGCGTACTAAATTAAGCCTAGAATGATGTGTGCTAAGTTTCATGCAAATCGGTTCAGATTTAGATATAGATCCCATATATATTTTCGGCCGATTTAAGGTAAGTGGTGTACCAAAGTTCCTATATATCTAGCGATTTGCTCGAAATTTGGCACAACGTACAGAATTAAGCCTAGAATGATGTGTGCTAAGTTTCATGAAAATCGGTCCAGATTTAGATATAGCTCCCATATATATTTCCGTCCGATTTAAGGTAATTGGTGTACCAAAGTCCGTATATATCTTGCGATTTGCACTAAATTTGGGACAGCGTACTGAATTTGGTCTATAATGATGTGCGTTAAGTTTCGTGAAAATCGGTTAATATTTATATATAGCTCCCATATATAAAATTTGTTCCGTCTAGAATGATCTGTGTTAATTTTCCTGAAAATGCAGATTTAGATATATCTGCCACATATATATTTTCTTCCGATTTTAGGTAAATGGTGCACCAAACTCCTCCGATTGACACGAAATTTTGCTCAACGTATTCAATTGAGACTTGAATGATTGCGCTTTTTTTGTAATGAGTGCAGATGCAGACATAGCTTCCATATATATTTCGAACGGGTGTCTGATTGATATTATCGAATAGTGTGTATCAAGTGTGCTATAAATCGATTTACCCAAATTTGTCCCATTGAAATTTAGCATAGGTTGCAGAAAAGCATTTTTAATGGACCGACTTAACTACTTTCCTTACTGGTTAATAAATAAAGGCGTGGTTGTTTATAGAATATTTTTTGAAGGCTAATAAAAGGCATTGATTTTTTAAAATTATTTTTTGGCTTGGATTTCTTTTAAGAACTGAACCTTAGTTTTCAAATTTCCACGCTATAGAAAAAAATTACAGACCTACGGTTTTTATTTTTAGAAAATATAACCTAAGACAAATCACCCTTTTCTACGACTTAACAACCTGCTGTGTTATTCGAAACATTATTCATTCCCAAAAACACATCTATGAAATGCTAACCGAAATACCAATATCTGAACAAACACATCTACCTATTTGACTGACCTAATGCATGTTTTGTTAACGAGATACCTACATACATTCGTACATGTGTAGCACCTACTTAGACCCTATTGTGTGGCAGGAAAAACTCGCAACTAGTTCACAAAACAAAAACAAAAAAACTGACAAGACATTACTACTGTATCTGGCAGGGGTGGAGGTATGGGAGCTATATCTAACTCTGAACCGATTATTCCCAATTTCAATAGGGTTTGTCCTTGGGCCAAATAAGTGACCTATGCCAAATTTCATCCAAATCGGATCATTAATGCGACCTGTACTTTGTTTACAACTTAACATGGACAGACAGACGGACGGACGGACATGCATAAATCGACTCAGAAAGTGATTCTGTGCCTATTCTTAAAAGGAACCACGAGTCTAAAAATCCACACCTCTTATAGTTCTTTAAAAATAAAAGGCATTGATTTTTTAAAATTATTTTTTGGCTTGGATTTCTTTTAAGAACTGAACCTTAGTTTTCAAATTTCCACACTAGAAAAAAATTACAGAACCCACGGTTTTTGTTTTTAGAAAAATGTCACCTTAAGACAGATCACCCTTTTCTATCACTTAAGAACCTGCTGACTTATTCGAAACATTATTCATTCCCAAAAACATATCTATGAAATGCTAACAGCAATACCAATATCTGAACAAACATACCTACCTATTTGACTGACCTAATGCATGTTTTGTTAACGAGATACCAACATACATTCGTACATTTGTAGCACCTACTTAGACCCTATTGTGTGGCAGGAAAAACTCGCAACTAGTTCACAAAACAACTAAAACTGACAAGACATTACTACTGTATCTGGCAGAGGTGGTGGTAACGATGATGGTGATGCTGCGATCGAACCCAGTCCATTGTGGTAAACAGAAGAAGAAAGAAAGAAAGAAAAAAACATTTAATTTTGTTAACAGACAAACAGACAAACACGCATTGGTGTTAGCTCCCGTTGTTTTATCAATGGTCGTAGGGTTAAGAAAGCCACAACGTAGCTCCGTTGGAGACGCACAACATGGTCCATTGGAAGACAACAAAACAAATCACCCGAACATCGTAACGTTGTTGTTAATGTGTTAAGTCTTGGGCTTACTAATTTATTTGGCGGTATAATTATGGAGTCTTTTGTTCAATTCGAACTCCACTAAGTAGAGTACACCGAAACCGAATTAGAAGTCAAGTGGTTGCTTGTCGATCGTAGATCATCCCAAGCAAACATCAATCCGTTCGATGGTTTATTCGTTCGTTCATTGTCGGCGGATGTGTTAGCTGGGCTTTCTTATTAATTTAATTTTTCAGATGGTTAGCTGTTTGATTAGGTTTCCTCTTGTTTTCTCTATTCCTTAGTTATTTATCATCGTGTGAACTTAATTGTAAATTATTTAAGTAAATTATTTTTAAAGGGCCTCAGGGGGTGGTGTTCGTGTTAATTTTTTGTTTGTTAATAAATATTTATTATTTTCTGATTTTCGATATTCGATTTGGATTGTTAAGGCACAAGTGGGCTATTGGCTTTTTTTCGGTGGGGATTTATTAATAAGAGAAATCCGTTCCAGGTAAAGTTGGAAAAATGGAATATGGAATATAAAATAGGTGAGGGTTGAAGCACACAGTGGCATAGGAATGTGGAAAATATGGAGAAGACGATCTGCTCCTCGTAATAGGGTTGATATTTTATAGGACACTTTAAGTGCTATAAAAGTGAATTGCTTAATCATTTCTTAGGGATAAAAAAATTAAACAAGTATAAACCTTATTAAAATTGAATGTGGTGTGCCTTAAAAAATCGTGCCTTAAATGCTAGTAATCTACGCCTTTAATATTCCCTAAAAAAAATTCCCAGCTTTTATATGCCTTCAAAACTAATCTTATCCTTCACAAATATTCTCCCTCATATAATTGATGAAATATATGCTATAAAAAACCCCCTCTTATAGTTGTTAAAACAATTTTCATTAACCATTAACATGAAAATGTATCCATAAACATGTCATTCTGCCACCTATACTAAATTTTTCGTTTGGTCAGATATAGGGTTGCTCCTTATATAATAGTAACTTCAGTACATAGTGCAATATATTGTGCCGATTGGACCCACCTTCCTGAAGCATTTATATCCTACCTCTAGGTTATACTAACTTCAGTGCGATATGCAAAATTTGTGTCAATTTGGCATAAAATCGGACGAAGATATATATGTAGAAGCTATATCAAAATCTGAACCGATTTCAATGAAACTTGCAAGAGATTAACTACAGTTCATTGTACAAAATTGTGTGGCAATCGGACACACAAGTGCACAATTTACATAAAATGGGGATTTTCACGAAACTTAACACTGTAGCATGCAACGTTAAGATGTATGTGGTAGATGTATTTGTGGAACATTGTAATACCTGCACGCATTTTTACCGGCCTTATGGCTCGTCGGAGGGGGGGGTTCATATGGCATCAATGTACCCTATACCAGTGTGCTACATGAAATTTAACATTTTTATTGCGTGCGAAATAAATGATATCAGAAATATAATACATTGTATAATAGAGAGAGAATGATAATACTGAGAAGAAAGGAGAGAAAGTACAGGAAAGAATGTTCTAAAGAGAAAGCATCGAAGAGAAAGTAAGAGAAAGTTATATCAAAAGACTTAAGCAACAAGATAACATTTGCTGCTAAATCGCCCTCCCAACCATGGTCATCACTAGTTAAATTGCCCTCAGATAAAAAGTAAGGTATGACCCCATATATTCTACCAGCCTTTCTAATCAAAAGAAATCAATCAGATCATGTCTAAAATTCACTCAAAATTCATAATGAATAGATATATTTTTCAAAGAAAATTGTAAAACAAGAATAATTCGTACATAAATAAATTCATAACTTAAATAGAGTAACAAGTGGCGTATGTGCCAAAACTAAGAACAAATTATGAGAAATATAACTTAAGCTGAAAATTTAGAATTATAACTCATCATACATTCGAACTTTACAAGAGAATGTAGAAAATACTTCATAAAGAATTATCATAGAGGCAAATAAATAACAAAATCTATCCTATATATAATTCTTAATAACGGCATGCAAAAATAAAAACAAATCATAATAGGTAATCAAAAATTGTAAGATTGGAGTGAAATGTAAAACATCATAGATAATCGAGGTAAATGTTGTTTTTGTTTTTCTTTTGATATTGTCTGTTTTCTACTCCAATTCTTGTGTGAAGACAAAAAGGTTTTGACAATAATACCACATTGAAGTATCAATAATGGGGTGACCAAATTGACATACACTCCAGATGGAGAAAAATGTAGATAGGAATAAATAAGTGACCTCCAACAATTGAATGTAACTATTCAGTTAATTATCATGATTAAAAATGAAGATCTTAATTTTTGCTATAGTTGTTATTTTTTTTTAACAAGATGAAGTTGAGGTGGTCACTCTGAACACTTATTCTCAAATTCCATAAAGAAGAGCATGACAAAAGAACAATGATAATAATAAAATAATAATCATTAACTTACTCTTACCAAGATCCCACGACGAAAGTACTTTCGTAGATAAGATGATTATGGTGGAGCGGCATTGGGTCTCTGCTGTAACTGAAATTCTCTTATTTGTGATGCTCTTTTCAATGATATTTTGAGATTAAGAGATTGTTGATTATCATATTTTTGCAAACTGTTATACTTTCCATTGGTACTGCTGCTGTAATTCTCTTATGTTACTATATGAAGTGTAATTCAGTTTTGTATTAATACTTTGCCTACAATAACAAGCTCTGCCGCCAGCGTAGACCAATGTACAGCCAAGCCATTCAGTTATGCTTACATATATATGTACATATATATTTATAAATATATGCATATATATATATATATATATATATACTTGCCTGTACACTGGCCAAAAAGCAAATGGTTTTTAGTTTCACTTTTTTATATAATTTCTACAAAACAGGAATCACGTAGATATATGTTAAAATTGATTTAAAAAGTAAAACGCTTAACACAGATGTATCGAATAAGGCTATTATTCCGCACCAAACTCCACTGAACTCCTTTTTTGGTTAGTTTAACTCCTTTTATACTATCTGGAACTAAATGAGTTTGGACCCTTTATATTGGATATTACTGGGTCATTTATACCTCGAAATTTCACGAACTTTTTTTTTAATAACTTTCAGCATTTGACGATCACAGACAACTGATTAACATTGTTGCTTTAGGAAATCAACGACGTCGACCATGCAGAGGTCTATGCGGATTTTCTGTTGTATATTTTGTCTATTCGGTGAGGTGCTCTCAGTAAAGCTTTATAACTGTTTGACTTTGCCCTAATAAAACAATTTCGATTAGATAAAGAGGAATTAGAAGAAATAGAGAAATATTACCTCTGGCAAAGCATAATTTATGCATAGAAATTCACCACGCAAATTTAGATGCAACTTTAAATATTCTCCGTGCGAAAGACATGTAAAGCCTCCATCGACAAAACCACGCACTAATAAAATCGTAATAAGTAATACGAAATCAAAATAACTTTTTATACTTTCTTACCCGTAGGAAAAAAGTGAAGGCAAATAATTTTATTAGAATTATTAAAAATGAAAAATTACTTGATCGAATTATTATTCGAATCAGTTAAAATAATAATACGTTTTTTAAATGTATTTTTATAAATGACTGCTTCACAAGAGTTTCCAAGGTCAAAATGGACGAGACCTTTGACTTTCCCCAAATCGAAACCTCGGTTATGACAATGAATCAGCCATTTTCATTCCAGATAGAAAAATAAGCATTACACCTTAGAACACAGGAAAAACGTCAACAAAGCGATAGACTAGTTTATACGATAAGACCTTTACATACAGATGGCTCTGAAACTCATGTTAACCAGGCCAGCACAATACCAGTTTAACAGGATTGGGAAAATACATTGCCGACAGTCGAGTGCAAGCGCCACTACAACACACATCATTCTAGATCTATATCATTACGCTGTGCCAAATTTTGTGCAAATCGAAAGTTACATAGGGACTTTTGGTGCACCATTTACATTAAATCGGGCGAAAATATACATGGGAGTTGTGTCAAAATCTGAACCGATTTTCAGAAAACTTAACACACATCATTCCAGGCCTAATTCAGTACGCTGTGCCAAATTTCGTACTAATCGAAAGATATATACGGACTTTGGCATACCATTTACCTAAAATCGGGCGAAACTATATATGGGAGCTATATCTAAATCTGAACCGATATTGACAAAATTTAGTACACGTCATTCTAGACTTAATTCAGTACGCTATGCCAAAATTCGTGCAAATCGAACGATTTTCAAGGACTATGGTGCATCATTTACCTAAAATCGGGCGAAAGCTATATCTAAATATCAACCGATTTTCAAGAAATTTTACACACATCATTCCAGACATAATTCAGTACACTGTGCCAAATTTTGTGCAAATCGAAAGATAAATAGGGACTTTGGTACACCATTTATATAAAATCTGACGAATATATATATGGGAGCTATATCTAAATCTGGACCGATTTTCAGGAAACTTAACACACATCATTCTAGACCTAATTCAGTACGCTGTGCCAAATTTCGTGCAAATCGAAAGATATATGGTGACTTTCGTACACTATCTGTTCCGATTTTCAAGAAACTTAGCACATATCATTCTAGACCTAAATCATTACGTTGTGCCAAATTTCGGGCATATCGAAATATATATATATGGACTTTGGTGACCATTTAAATTAAATCGGACGAAAATATATATGGGAGCTATATCAAAATCTGAACCGATTTTTAAGGAGACTTAACACACATCAATCTAGGCCTAATTTATTACGCTGTGCCAAATTTCGTGCAAATCGAAAGATATATTGTGACTTTCGTACACTATCTGTTCCGATTTTCAGGAAACTTAGCACATATCATTCTAGACCTAAATCATTACGTTGTGCCAAATTTCGGGCATATCGAAATATATATATGGACTTTGGTGACCATTTAAATTAAATCGGACGAAAATATATATGGGAGCTATATCAAAATCTGAACCGATTTTCAAGGAAACTTAACAAACATCAATCTAGGCCTAATTTATTACGCTGTGCCAAATTTCGCGCAAATCGAAAGATATATGGGGACTATGGTACACTATTAAATTAAATAGGACGAACATATATATAGAAGCTATATCTAAATCTGGATCGCTTTTGAGGAAACTTAACACACATCATTCTAGAACTAATTCTGTACTCTGTACCAAATTTCGTGCAAATCGAAAGATATATAGGGACTTTGGTACACCATTTACATAAAATCGGACGAATATGTATATGGGAGCTATATCTAAATCTGAACCGATTTTTCTCAATTTCAATAGGGTTCGTCCTTAGGCCAAATAAGTGATCTATGCCAAATTTCATGCAATTCGGATCATAAATGCGACCTGCACTTTTTTACAATTTAACATGTAGAGACAGACGGACGGACGGATATGCATAAATCGACTTAAAAAGTGATTCTATGCATATTCTCAAAAGGAACCATGTGTCTTTTGTCCTTTTGCCTGTTACAAACATATGCATAAAGACATAATACCCTGCATCACAGTGTGGTGAAGGGTATAAAAATCAGGCTCTTTGGTCCTTGAAAAATATTCTTTAAAAACCCACGCCTTGTATAGTTCTTGGAAAAAATATTATTTAAGTAATGAAAATCCACGTATCTTATAATTGTTCAGTTGTTCTTTGAAAAATTCATGTCTCTTACAGTTGTTCAAAAAATATTCTTTAAAAACTCCACGCCTCTTATTATGTTAAAAAATGTATTCTCAGAAAAAATCACACCTCTTATTGTTCTCCAAAAAAAATATTCTTTAAAAACTCCACGTCTGGTTTAATTGTTCAAAAAATATTCTTTAAAAAATCCATGCCTTTAGTTCAGAAAGTTGTTAAAGATACTTTTTCATCAGCCATAAACACATAGAACTTTGTTCAAAAACTATTTGTAAATATCCACATTTGTCGGTCAGAATGTTATTCATATAAAAAAATCTTTCATGAAAGTTTTCCACGCTAATTTCTTAGAAAGTTCCAATTTCTCAATTATTGTTCCATGGAAATGTGAAATGAAAAACATTATAATGAAGGGAAATGTTAAATAAAATTATTTTGTAAAGATAGTTTTCATTTAAAATTGTAAGAAAATAAAAAATCTAGCCTCAGGTGTTTATTAAAATGTTTGCTCTATATCTGATTTAATTTGTTTAAAAAATTATAAAAACTTACCTTGTATGTATTACCGCTGGCGATTTTTGATGAATCCAAGAAAACTTATAATTATACACACATGATTTTAATTTTTCACTCATTAATATTTCCTCTTAGCATATTTTTTCCAAACCGACCAACACTTATTATAAAATTAAAATAATAATATTTAATCACCAACAACATCATGATTGCATTTTTTTCATTTCATAAAACCCACATTTTTTTGGAAACTCTTCCTAAGCATAAAATCACAATTCTTTGCTTTAAATATTTTAAGAGAGTTCAATTTACTCAGCGCCACTCTCCTAATGCAGAGAAAATTCCCTTTATAAAGAAGCAATATACGATCTACCTTGTCAATTCCTTTAAGAATGCCACAGAAACACTCGCGACCGCTATGCCCGTTACTTCTGTAAAAACAACAAACACACTTACTAACCTATGCCCCACACAATACAAAAACAATTGCATTATTTCCGATATTGTCTTAACAGGACAACAACACTTTCAGCACATGAGTAACTCTCCGTTAGCGAGCCGACATCTCTCTTCGGCCACAGAGATAAATAATACAAACTATAGTTTTTTTCTAACAGCATTACTCAAGAAAAAAGATTCGATTTAGTGATTTATAAAACACACACTGACCATCCTTTTTTGCAAAACACTCACAAAATGTTAATTACTTTACAATAATGTTCATAAATAACATTTAATATTATTAAAAATATATTAACAACAATTATTAATTACAATTCGACGGAGCACAAACGAAAAACACACGAACGGTTATAAAGTCCAACGAAAACTAATTATAACTCAAAAAAGAAGAATAAAATAAGAATGCAAAACAACAACAAGTGTTCTGAGTATGGGAGAGGGGAGAGTGGGAGAGTTTGATTTGCAATGGCATTGCAAATGCAATGATCAGGTGATTTTGCCCTTTGTCCAATTTGAATGCTCATCAAATTAGTTACGTCATTGGGATAGCAATATAAGAGATTTAAAAAAGTTGTAAAATAGTGGTCCAAGATATATTCTGTAAAAATATTAGTTAATAAAAAAATATTAAAAAACGAAAATAAAAATATATTTTAAACCAGTAAGGAAAGTAGTAAAGCCGGACGGGACCGACTATATGATACCCTTTACCACTTTGACTATTTTCAAGAGATGCATCCTAACAGACTTCGCATTTTTGAAGGACCATTTACATGAAATTCGACTAAATTAAATATGTGATCTGAGTCTATCTGTGAACCGACTTAACCCAACGATAAATAACCGAGTATATTTGTACACCCTGGTACCGAAATAATCAATTCCGACCCTATAAAGTATAGATATTCTTGATCAGCGTAAAATTCGATATATATATATATATATATATATGGGAGCTATATCCAAATCTGAACCGATTTCAATAAAACTTGACACACGTTAGTCTATCCTAACGGTACATTGTGCAAAATTTCATGCCAATCGGCCTAAATTTGCTAAAAATCGGACGAACATAGGGGAGAGGGGGGCACCTTTGAACGTGGGGCAGCTTTGAACAGCGCTCATAAAATCTTGGTTTAAAATTTTTCCGACCAGCAACTAAATTTTTGTATGTGCCAATCGTGTTCTTCATCTGCGTAAACCACTTTTGCTAGCTTTTTCAGTTGTCGACAAATTGTACATGGGTGACCATGTTTTCGCAGTGTAATTGTAAACTTTTTTTCATTTGTTTGTAAGGGCGCAGGAAGAATTTTGTGAAAGTTTTCTTTCGTTAAACAATTTTTTTGCATTCCAATAATCATTTCAGACATACCTAATGTATTTTCTTTCATATATATTTATTACAAAAAAAGTTATTATAAATTTCCGTAAAATACCACAGGTGGGGCACCTTTGAACACACCCAGTAAACTCCAGTAAAAAAAGGAGTTTTTAACTTTTGGCTTCGATTTCTCAAAAATTTCAAATGGGCTGATAAGATTACGAAATTAGCTGTATTTTTCACCATATAAATTTTTGTTTTTATGTAATTTTGTGTTTTAATAAATTTTGATCAAAATTTTTTAATTTTCGAATATTTTTGTATATATTTTTTTAATAAATAAATGAATTTCTGATATATATGAATACAATACATATATATTTGAACATACACACTGTAAAAAACCATGCCGTTCAAAAATACCAAGCTTTGTTCAAAGGTGCCCCCCTGGGGGGCAGTTTTGAACACTTTGATATCCTCCATTAAAACAGTAATAAAATATGTATATCAAGCTTAAAGTATGTCATATGTGTATTCATTTTAAAGGTTACATATGTACCTATTAGCTAAAACTTATAAGAAACCAAAAATTATAACATGAGCATTTTTATGAGGCTTGAAAGAAAAGAGTGTTCAAAGGTGCCCCCTCTCCCCTATATATGGGAGCTTTATCTAAATCTGAACCGATATCAATAAAACTCGGCACACGTTATGCTACCCTAACTTCTGTACGTTGTGCAAAATTTCGTGCCAATCCACTTAAATTTGACTCTTTGATGTACCATTTGCTTAAAATCGGACGGACATATATATGGGAGCTATATCTAAATCTGAACCGATTTCAATAAAACTTGGCACAGGTTAGTCTATCCTTACTTCAGTACGTTGTGCAAAATTGCGTGCCAATTGGCTTCACTTTGACACTTTGCTGCACCATTTGCTAAAAATCGGACGAAAATCTGAACCGATGTTTCCCAATTTCAATAGGGTTCGTCCCTACGCCAAATAAGTGACCTGCACTTTGTTTACAATTTAACATGAACAGACAGACGGACGGATGGACAGACAGAAGGACATTCATACATCGACTCAGAAAGTGATTCAATGCATATTCTCAAAAGGAACCATTGGTCTATCTCTTTTCTTTTTGCCTGTTATAAACATATACACAAAGACATAATACCCTGTACCACAGTGTTGTAAAGG
>NW_026887416.1:0-85379 GCF_032173495.1 Musca vetustissima
CGTGAGGTCACAACAAGGCGTGGATTTTTAAAGAATATTTTTTAAAGAATATTTTTTCAAGAACCACAACAAGGCGTCAATTTTTTTAAAGAATATTTTTTCAAGAACCACCACAAAGCGTCGATTTTTTAAAGAATATCATTTCAAGAACCCATGAGACGACAATTTTTAAAGAATATTTTTTCAAGGGTCACAACAAGGTTTGGATTCTTAAATTCTGTGGTCTGAAACTCAGTTTAAATAAATGTCAAAAAAGGCAAACTAGAGGAATAATATTTTTATACCATTCACCACAGTGTGGTACAGGGTATTATGTCTTTGTGCATATGTTTGTAACAGGCAAAAATAAATCGACATAGACCCATGGTTCCTTTTGAGAACATGCATAGGATCACTTTCTGAGTCGATTTATGTATGTCCGTCCGTCCCACCATGTATTTTTGTTCACAAAGTACAGGTCGCATTTATGATCCAATTTGGATGAAATTTGTCACGGGCCTCTTAATTGGCCCAAGAACAAACCCTATTGAAATTGGGAAAAATCGGTTCAGATTTAGATATAGCTCCGATTTATATCTTCGTCCAATTTAAGCTAAATGGTGTACCAAAGTCCCTATATATCTTTCGATTTGCACGAAACTTGGCACAGCGTAATGAATAAGGTCTAGTAAGATGTGTGTTAAGTTTCGGGAAAATCGGTTCAGATTTAGATATAGCTCCCATATATAGATTCGCCCGATTTGTGGTAAATGATGCACCAAAGACTCTCAAAATCTTTAAATTTGCACGAATTTTGGCACAGTGCACTGAATTAAGTCTAAAAAGACGTGTGCTAAGTTTTGTGAAAATCGGTTCAGATTTAGATATAGATCCCATATATTGTTTCGCCCGATTTTTGGTAAATGGTGCACCAAAGTCCCTCAAAATCTTTCGATTTGCACGAGTATTAGCATAACGTGCTGAATTAAGTCTACAAAGACGCGTGTTAAGTTTTGTGAAAATCGGTTCAGATTTAGATATAGCTCCAACTTATAGTTCGCCCAATTTTTGGTAAATGGAGCACCAAAGTCCCTGCAAATCTTTCGATGTACACAAATTTTGGCATAGCGTACTGAATTGAGTCTAGAACCAGTGAGCGGAGCAGTATAGTCGGGCGGGGCCGACCATATGATACCCTACACAACTTCCACGAAAATCTAACTTTGTGTGGTTCTATATTCTGAGTTTGGGCAAAAATTCGAGATATTTGCACCCTCTTGACCGTGAACAAATGTGAACAAATATTACTAATATTTAGTACAACTCTTCTAATGACTTGTCCAGATTCCCTTCACCGTAGGTTGTGTTGTGGTCGAATCGAAAAAAAAAACACAATCAACAGTTTTCGGTCCACTTCATCCCAATAATGCTATCTGATCATCATCGAAAATTATAGGCGTTGTCCTTGACCATACCTGGATCCTCACGGAAAATGTCAAAGCGGTGTTATATTTCCGCCCTCTAGTATGGTAATGGGTTACTAAATAATATCTGAATACGTAAGCACCTGTAAATATTTACGTGTACTCCCACATCCGAGTACATATGACAATATAATTGGTATCAGTTTAAAGGTCAACCACTCATCTTGGATATCTACTATCAACTAATCGGGTATATGTCCTTCAGGGGTAAATATATACACCATAGAATGCAAATTTTGTAATTGGCACACAAAAGTCAGGGTCCATTTGTCCCGCTAAATATTGACCGATCTTTATCAAAACAGGCATGGTTATTCTTTGGTCCGATCCTTTTCTTCATGTAAAAATTCACGATGTTTGGGCAATAATTGCAGCCTCTGGGGCGACCTGAAAATCAGACAAAAATAAAGTATTTGGTCCATTTCATCTCCTAAATATTAACCGATCTTTACCAAAAACAATAGGGGTCTTCATTGGGCAGAACCCATCCTACATGCAAAATTTCGTGAAGATTGGTCCATAACTGCGGCCTGTATCGTGTTTACAAATTAAATGGACAGACCGACGGACACACATGTCTAGATCGACTCAGCTAGTCGAGATATGACGAGATATGATCGCTATACTTAAAGGTGGGTCTATGACCAATATTTCGCGGCGTTACAAACTCTTGGGGCTGCACAAAGATATAATATCCTGACAGCATAGTGGTGTAGGGTATAATGATGTGTGCAAAATTTCGTGAAAATCCCATGTATAGTTTCGCCCTATTTTATGTAAATAGTGCACCATAGTCCCTATATATCTTTCGATTTTGGAAGAGCGTACTGAATTAAATCTAGAATGACGTGTGCAAAGTTTCGTGAAAATCGGTTCAGATTTACACACACACATATATATATATATATATATATATATATCCGTCCGATTTTAAGTAAATGGTGCACTAAAGATCCATAACTAGTCCGATTGACACAACGTACTGAAGTTAATATAAATTAATCTCTGATAAGTTTCCTTAAAATCGGTTCAGATATAGATATAGCATAGCTTCCATATATAATTTCGACTTTAGGATACATATGTAGAATATACCCAAAGTGGTACAGGGTATCATATAGTCGGCCCAGTCCGACTTTACTACTTTCCTTACTGGTTTGTTTTTTCCCATTTGTAATCCAACACATCTTTTCTGCTCAACACATACAGACACAACACATCATCAATGTCAAACCAACATTTACACGAAAAAGGGAAGGACATTTGGCCTTACACGAAGTGGGGGAAAAGGACTATTGCTTATTTAAATAGTACTCTTTTAGTTGTATTGCGAGACATTTTTGTGTGTATGTGTTACGTTAGACGAGTAGAAAAGTTGTGAACTTATTGTTATTGTTGTTTTTGTTATTGTTTTGTTTTATTTTTTCTGCATGTCCTGTATATGGCCTGTGTTTTTGCGTAATCTCTCAAAAGAATTAGGCTTTAAATGTTTCCCTACCGAAACAATTGTAAATCCTGGCAATGTCTGGACAGACAAATCGACATCCGCCTATCCTGCACTCAATCCGTCCGGGTACATTGACAATGTTTTATTTCTCTGTCATTGTCATTTATTGCTGTTGTTGTTGTTGCTATTGTAGTTATTACTGCTTTATATGTTAAAGCTTAAGCCTTTTTGTTCACTTCAGTCGGGGTCTCCGTATCTCCAGCCAGGCAAGTAACCGAGCACTTTTAGCAGTCTATCACTTAGTTATGCATTCTTGTTTTATTTTTATAAAATAAAAGTTGGTACAACAATAATAGCAATAAAAACAATGACATTTCCATCCAGTAACATCCAGTGGCAACTTTATCCACTTTTGTTTTAGATTGCGAGCCTGACTCTTCCCATATTATACAAGCACACATACACTCGCAACCAGAGAGGCAGACGGTAGTAGATACATAGTTGGTCCCAGGCTGATGTTGGCTTGCCGGCAATTATAAAACATTAGAAAGTTTTTTTTTTACTCTCTGTTAGGATTAAATATTTTATAGAATTGTTGAAGGAAAAAGTTTCTTTGTTTTAATGGAGGGTATGTCCAATTAAACACCATATGGTAGTAATTTTCAAAAAAATTTATTTTATTTTCCTGATTTGTTTCGCCTGACAATAAACAACCATTGCAAACAAGTTTGAGAATTATGGAGCTGATGATGTTGCTTAACATTTTACAGATTTTCTAATATAAAAATCATGTTTGGAAAGTTTAAAATTTAGCACTGCTATATTATTTATTTCTTGCTCAAGCAGAAGAATTATGTTCCATTTTTTGGGGATAGAAGATTGAAAATTTATATGGCGTGTGTAAAGCCAAAGTTGGACCTACAATCTTAGGTTAATGGATAATTGTCACCTTTACATTAGTATGATAAACGAATATTAAAAAAAAATAATAATAAGTCGATTTATGCATGTCCGTCCGTCTGTCCATGTTATATTTTAAACAAAGTACAGGTCGCATTTTTGATTCCAATTGGATGAAATTTGGCACAGCTCATTTATTTGGCCCAAGGTTTCACATATAGATCTCATATATATTTTCGTCCGATATAAGGAAAATGGTGCACCACAGCACCTATATATCCTTCGATTTCCACGAAATTTGTCACAGCGTACTAATTTAGGTCTAGAACGGACGAAATTTGGCATATCGTATTGATTTAAGCCTAGAATGATATGTGGAGAGTTTCAGAGAAATCGGTTCAGATTTAGATATAACTCCCATATATATTTTCTTCCGATTTAAGGTAAATGGTTCCAAGTCCCTTTATATCCTTCGATTTCCACGAAATTTGGCACAGCGTACTAAATTACGTCAAGAACAATGTGTGTTAAATTTCGTGAAAATCGGTTCAGATTTAGATATAGCTCCCATATATATTTTTTCAGATTTTAAGTAAATGGCGCACCCAAGTCCCTTTATATACCTTGATTTGCACGAAAATTGGCATAGCGTACTGATTTAAGTATAGAATGATATGTGGTGAGTTTCAAAGAAATCGGCTCAGATTTAGATATAGCTCCTATATATATATATATATATATATATATTTGTCCGATTTAAGGTAAATAGTGTACCAAAGTAACTATGTATCCTTCGATTTCCATGAAATTTGGCACAGCGTACTAAATTAAGTCTAGAACGGATGTGTGTTAAATTTCGTGAAAATCGGTTCAGATTTAGATATAGCTCCGATATATATTTTCGTCCGATTTTAGGTAAATAGTGCACCCAAGTCCCTTTATATCCTTCGATTTGCACGAAATTTGGCATGACGTAATGAATTGAGTCTAGAATTATGAGTATTAAGTTTCGGGAAAATCGGTTCAGATTTAGATATAGCTCCCATATATATTTTCGTCCGATTTAAGGTAAAAGTGTACAAAAGTCCCTATATATATTTCGATTTGCGCGAAGTTTGGCAAAGCGTAGTGCATAAAACCTAGAATGATGTGTGTTAAGTTTCGGAAAATTCTGTTCAGATTTCGATATAGCTCCCATATATTTTTTCGTCCGATTTAAGTTAAATAGTGTACCAAAGTCCTATATATATCTTTCGATTTGCACAAAATTTGGCATAGTGTACTAAATTATTTCTAGAATTATATGTGCTATAATATTGCACAACGCTCTGAAATTAATATTACCTAATGTTTGCCAAGTTTTGTAGGAATCGGCACCGATTTAGATATAGGCTAAAGTTAGGCCGATTAACACAAAATTTTGCGCAATTTACACAAGTTAGCATGTGAAAAGTTTTGTTGAAATCGGTTTACATTTCTATGGAGCTACCATATATATTTTCTCCCGATTTTATGCAAATGATTCACCAAGAACTCAAAATGTGGACGATATGCTGTGACAAGTTTCGATGAAATCGGCTTAAATTTCGATATAGCTTTAAAAAATATTTTCGTCCGATTTTGAGTAAATGGTGCACCAAACATCTCATGTGTATGAGATGTTTATCCAAACAATCAACGAGTGTCCGAATGTTTATATATCCAATTTTATTTTACTGGTCCTTCAAAAAGGCGACGTCTGTTAGGATTCATCTGTTGCATATACCCAAAGTGGTGAAGGGTATCATATAGTCAGTCCCTTCCGACTTTATTGCTTTCCTTACTGGTTTAAATTTTTAAATAATATTTTTAAGGGACATTCAATAAGTCGGTTTAATCAGAACATCTCTAAGAGTGTATATTTTTAAACATCTAAAACAGATGTGGATTAAAGCGTCCAAAGAATGGTTGGATTTTTTTAAAGGATTTTTTTTAAGTGCCCGCAAAGACTTGGTTTTTATAGAACTTTTTTCAAGAATTCAAAAGAGGCATTGATTTTTTAAAGGGGGGCGTGGGACTTTCTAAAAATATTTTTTTGAAAAACCCAACATAGGAGTCGATTTTTTAAAAAATATTTTTTACATATACGTTTGAAAAAAAATATTTTTTGAAGGATAACATTTTCAATATAATATTTTATGTACAATTTTCTTGTGGAAAAAAAATGGGTTTTTTTATTTTAGTTTTGCGATATTTCATTCACTATACCTATTTCATGGATTTCAAATCCTTGAGCCGTGATATTTTGAAAATATTAAATAATGAATATTAAACAAATATTACTGAAAATCCCGTTCAAATAATTCTATTAATTACATCTGAGTCTGTATGGCTTCCTTGTGTTAATTAAAAAGTTTGCCAACAAAATATTCTTTAAAATAAGGCTTTATTACGAAGCAAAAAATTCATATTCGCGGTAATGTCGAACAACCAATAAAAATAAATTGCCATGTACAATTTAAGGTAGCATATGTCCTGCTTTTAATGAACTTCAATTTCTTGGGCAAATAATTTGAATTGTTATTTTCAACAAAAATATCCTGACGTCATATTATAAAGTAATTTGCAAACTTTTTTTTCGAGAACACTAATCGAAGCCTGACTATCAAAACCACTACAAAGCAACATCTCAAGTGATGTAAGAAAATCGTGTCTTAACAGCACCTGGTATCCCTCACCGACCGCCGCCACTTCTTCGTGAGTGTCCTTTCTACTGTTGTATAGTGCCAGGTTTCCGCTACCTTCTTCGTTTGGTATGCAAAACAAGATTTAGCAAAAAGTTTTCTTTTCGTTTCCGACCGCCGGTCGTACTTTGTTGTTCTCAAACATTCACCATAATTACAAAAAGCTTTCAACGTTCGCATTTACAATTCACAAATTTTACAATAACAATTTTCGCACACAACAAAACGTACAACAAAGTGGCGTTAAGGAGCATGGAGAGGGTATAGCAGTTGGATAGAGATGGCACCTCATTTAGCTAGGCAATGGCGAGGCCAAATGTTATCTCTGCATTCGGGGAATAAGTATGGCGTTAACGAAATAAAAAGTTGGCAGGCATGGTTGGCTTCCATCTCCATATTTTTTATGGTTTCCAGGCGGTGTATTGTTGTTACTATTATTCGCAAATGTTTTTGGGGCATGGCGGTGCCAACAAAACTACTCTCTCGCTAGGTGTTTCAATACAATTGTGTGTTTGTGTATTGTGGTAGTGTGCGTGTTTGTTTCTACCTTTGTATTCCGTGTTTCAGGAACCTCTAATATTGCCATAAAACTAATTTTAGTTACATTTTCGCAATCTGTTTTCTTCTTGTGCACACCTGAACCACTTGACCTGAACGTAACCATTTTCGTTGATTTTAACCTCACACACCACAAACAACCAGTCAACATAAAACAACAGAACAAACAAACAAAAACACCGAATCGTATAAAGATTGTAGGGTCATTGGGAAATACTGGAACATTTCAGTGTAAGGAAGCCGTGTGCTCAGCTGAGAATTGCCAACAACACACAACAACAACAAAATTAGGCGATAAATATTCGCCGGGATAACAAATTTTCTACCCATACTCCACATAAACAGATGGCGGCAATTGTAGCTGCAGTAGTAGTAGTAGTGGTGGTGATGGTGTTTTCTGTAATGGCATCATTGGTTACTGTGGTTGGTATTTGGTAGTTACCAAATGTTTGCAATTTCCCAAACAAAGGTTACACCATTACCCATAGCCCACATAAGCCAACAGAAAATTCGGATGAATAATCGTCAAAGCGTATGGCATAAAAATTGCTTGGCCACATAGTTTAACAAATCGAAGACAGTAGGCAAAAACACCAAGCAAACAAATGTAATCGTGACATTAAAAAACATATATAAATATATATATATATATATATATACAAATTTTGAAAAAATATTCTTTAAATTTCCAGACCTTCTCAGACCCATGGAATAATATTCTTTAAAAATCACGCCTTGTATGAACTTTAAAAATATTCTATAAAAAAATAGACGCCTTGTTCAGATCTTGAATAAATATTCATTAAAACTCCAGGCCTCTTCACGATTTTGGCAAAATGTTCTTTAAATATCCAAGCCATACCTTGGAAAAATATACTTTAACCAGTAACGAACGTAGAAAAGTCGTACTGGGCCGACTATACGATACCATTCACCATTTAGGGTATATTCAACATAGTCTCCTAACAGACGTCGCCTTTTCGAAAGAACACTGACATGAAATTGAACGAACGATATGTAAGAACTTTGGTTAACCATTTCTATTAAATCGGACCAATATATATATATATATATATATTGGAACCGATTATCACGAAACGTAACACATGTCGTGCATATCAAAATATGGTTAGGGAATATGGTTAGGCACCATTTACGCACCATATATATATATATATGTATATATATATATATATATATGAGAGCTATATCTAAATCTAAACTGATATTCACGAAACTTAACACACATCATTCTAGACTTAATTCAGTGCACTGTACCAAATTTCGTGCAAATCGTTCATCATTTACATTAAATCGGACGAAAATATATATATATATATCTGGGACTTCGGCGAAATATATCCTATGAGGACTTAAAAATGTTCTTTAAAAAGTCCACGCCTCCTTGAGGTCTTACAAATGTTCTTTAAAAAGTCCACACCTCCTTGAGGTCTTACAAATGTTCTTTAAAAAGTCCACGCCTCCTTGAGGTCTTACAAATGTTCTTTAAAAAGTCCACGCCTCCTTGAGGTCTTAAAAATGTTCTTTAAAAAGTCCACGCCTCCTTGAGGTCTTAAAAATGTTCTTTAAAAAGTCCACGCCTCCTTGAGGTCTTAAAAATGTTCTTTAAAAAGTCCACGCCTCCTTGAGGTCTTAAAAATGTTCTTTAAAAAAAATGTTCTTTAAAAAAGTCTTAAAAATGTTCTTTAAAAAGCCTCCTTGAGGTCTTAAAAATGTTCTTTAAAAAGTCCACGCCTCCTTGAGGTCTTAAAAATGTTCTTTAAAAAGTCCACGCCTCCTTGAGGTCTTAAAAATGTTCTTTAAAAAGTCCACGCCTCCTTGAGGTCTTAAAAATGTTCTTTAAAAAGTCCACGCCTCCTTGAGGTCTTAAAAATGTTCTTTAAAAAGTCCACGCCTCCTTGAGGTCTTAAAAATGTTCTTTAAAAAGTCCACGCCTCCTTGAGGTCTTAAAAATGTTCTTTAAAAAGTCCACGCCTCCTTGAGGTCTTAAAAATGTTCTTTAAAAAGTCCACGCCTCCTTGAGGTCTTAAAAATGTTCTTTAAAAAGTCCATGCCTTCTGAAGGTATTAAAAATATTCTTTACAAAGTCCACGCCTATTAAAAATATCGGTTGACATGAACAAATATTTTTAAAAACTTTGAAAAACCCCAAACATCCTCAAGACCTTAAAAAATATCTTCAAAATATCAATGCCTATGGAAGACATTGAAAAAATATTCCTTAGAAAATCCATACCTGTGTAAGACCTTTAAAAGGTATTCTTTAAAAATCTATTTCTCCTGAGAACTTGCTTAAATACCCCAAACATAAATCCACTCCTTTAAAAACTTACTCCTGGATATTGGGAAAATTCATATCTATTACTGGTCCATGAAAATTTGTTCGTTAAGGGATTTCATTTTTCAAGATTTCATTTTTTCAAGATTTTCAATGGGCTGGTAAATCAAAACCAATGCTTGTTAAGGTTTGTAACTTTGCACATATATACTTGTAGATTTAAAATAGAAGAAAAATAATTTACAAAAAATTTTTCTTATTGTTTTGTTGTTGTTTTTTGTAATTAAAGAAAATCCTTATTTTTGATGGCGGGCATGATAACTCCTCACTGGAACATCGGAATCCGATAATTTCAACGGTGTTAGAAAGAGTACATGTCTGGCTCTCGTATGAACTAGGATTATTGACTTCGCTTTAAAATTAACAAAATGGTGGACCTTTGAAAAAATATTTTTGGAAAATCGCCGGTTTTTTACCAAAACCCAAATTAAAAAACAAGGAAGACCTTCACCGATTGGCTTTATCCTAGTTCATACGATAGCTATACACTCACAGAGAAACGTGTAAAAATTTGAAGTCGATTGGGTTATTAGTTTTTGAGTTATCGTGCCGCCATTCGCAAAAAAATGTTTAGAGAACATTTTCACTTCATGCTGACTCAATAAATCGGCTATATCTTCAAGAGTTCTTGAGATTTTCATTTGAAATTTTTTAGGAACATTCTTTAATTAGTGTAGATTCTAATTATATCAACAACATTTTTGACCCCGAGAATGGGGGGGGTCCCCTTAAGTACATTATCATTCTCTCATTTCGAATGATATTCTTATGAAAAGCCCTCAAAAGAGTTGCAAACCAAATTTTTGTGTTGTCCTTTGGTTGGCTAATT
The DNA here is from genome assembly GCF_032173495.1 of Musca vetustissima. NCBI lineage: Eukaryota > Metazoa > Arthropoda > Insecta > Diptera > Muscidae > Musca > Musca vetustissima. The sequence continues at coordinate 10,280 of NW_026887416.1, forward strand.
ATAAACCACACACTGATTTTAATTTTGTGGTGGCAGTTACAACCAGCCGAATGATATCCATTTTTCGTTTCGAAAATATTCCATACTGTGTTTTTTTCTTTTTCTTTTTTTTGTACACACTGTTTAGTGGTTACAACCGCACGCACAAATAAATTTCATAAACGAAGTTGGTTGGTAGTCATATTTCCCGGCGCAACTATTTTTATTTTTTTTTCGGTTAACTAAATTGTTGTTGGTTGGCTGCGGAGTTGTTATTGTTGCTGCGATAGTATATGTGCAACCAACCATTAGTTTAACAACACACACACACACCATAATAATGTTATAGTGGAACACTAACTGCTAACAGCCATTCAGCTGGCTGGCTATTTCGTGATATGAGTTGAATTTTTATTTTTGTTCGGCTAACTGATGATGTTGATACATGCCAGTCATATTTTTCGGAGGTAGTTGTTTCAACTGATGTAAAGCATGTAAATGGAAAGAAAAGGAACATTAAATAGTGGATTGTCGACAGGTATCCTTTTTATATACGTCTGATAAAATTCCACAAGAAAACTATTATTTAAAAGGCCGTGCCTATCGTTGACACAGTTCTCCAAATCAATTTTCTTAAAATAACAGATGGTATTACTTACTTACTTACTTACAATGGTTACGTTATTCCTTTTTTTTTTTTGAAAACAAACACCCAATATGCCGCTTCTGTATGATTGTGGTTAATAAACATTGGCTGTTTTTACCACAGGTATTTTTTTTTTTTAATTTTTGTATTTATTTATAATATTTTTTTAGAGTGAAGCTTAAGGTATATTGGATTAAAACATTGTATGGGAAGAATTTTGGGAGGTTTGAATGCCGTTTTTTTATGACATCACAGATTAAAAAATTATATGTACACATACAACTGCAAAAAATCCCTGCCCAACCGAAAATCATAGCAGAAAAATGGACTTCAAACGATACCTCGGTAATGTTTTTTTTTTTTTAGAGATCAAAAGGTGAATTATTTTAAAAATATCTTTTGAAAGACCATGAAACAGGGTCTAAAAAAAAGGATTTTTCCAATGGATTTTACAATGAATATTATTTTAAGGGTCTAAAAAAAAGGATTTTTCCAATGGATTTTACAATGAATATTATTTTAAGGGCCACAACAAGGCGTGGGCTTTTTAAAGAATATTTTTTAAGGACTACCACAAGGCGTGGATTTTTTAAAGAATATTTTTCAAGGGCCACAGCAAGGCAGGGAATTTTCAAAGAATATTTTTCAAGGGTCACAACAAGGCTTGGAATTTTAAGGAATATTTTTTTCAGAGCCACAGCAAGACAGGGAATTTTCAAAGAATATTTTCCAAGGGTCACAACAAGGCTTGGAATTTTAAGGAATATTTTTTCAAGGGCCACAAAAAGGCGTGGATTTTTTAAGAACATTTTTTCAAAGGCCACAACAAGGCGTGGATTTTTTAAGAAAAAATTTTCAGGGCCCACAACAAGGCGTAGATTTTTTTAAGAATATTTATTTAGGGCCCACAACAAGGCGTAGATTTTTTTAAGAAATTTTTTTCAGGGCCCACAACAAGGCGTAGATTTTTTTTAAGAATATTTATTTAGGGCCCACAACAAGGCTTGAAAAATGAAAAAAAAAAATATTTTCCAAGGGCTACAACAAGGCATGGATTTTTATACCCTACACAACTATGTTGTCAGGGTATTATATCTTTGTGCAGCCCCAAGAGTTTGTAACACCGCGAAATATTGGCATACCGATCGTCATATCTCGACTAGCTGAGTCGATCTAGACATGTGTGTCCGTCCGTCCGTCTGCCCATTATAATTTGGAAACACGATACAGGCCACAGTTATGGACCAATCTTCACGAAATTTTGCATGTACGATGGGCTCTGACCATCATATTTAGGGGATGAAATGAACCAAATACTTAATTTTTGTTCGTTTTTCCGGTCGCTCCAGAGGCCGCAATCATGGCCCGACTATCGAAATTTTACATGGAGAAGGGGATTGGGCAAAAGAATAAGCCTATTGACTATTTTAATAAGGATTGGTCAATATTTAGCGGGTCAAATGGACCCTGACTTTTGTGTGAAAAATTAAAAACATTGTATTCTATGGCATATATATTTGCTCTTGAAGGACCTAGACCCGAGACCGTATGTTGAAGAGGAGTGGTTGACCTTTAAATTGATACTAATTATATTGTCGTATGTACTCAAATGTGGGAGTCACACGTAAATATTTACAGGTGCTTACGTATTCAGATGTTATTTACTAACCCATTATCACACTAGAGGGCGGAAATATAGCGCTGATCGCTTTGAAAATTCCCATTAGAATCCAGTTATGGTCCAGGACAACGCCTATAAGTTTTGGTGATGATCAGATAATAATTTTGGGATGAAGTGGACCGAAAACTTATTGTCTTGTGTTTTATTCGATTCGACCCATAGGCTACAATTTAAAGCCCAACATAACAACATAACTCACGGTAAAGAGAATCTGGACAAGTACAGTCCCCGTCTACTTAATATTTGAATTAGATCGCGAAATATTGGCAAAGCTCTAAATATAGAACCATATAAAGTTAGATTTTCGTTAAACTTGTGCTCCGCTCACTGGTTTAAAGAATAGTTATACCCTTCACCAAACTGTGGTAAAGGGATTATGTCTTTGTGTATATGTTTGTAACAGGCAAAAGGAAATGAGATAGACACATGGTTCCTTAGAATCACTTTCTGAGTCGATTTATGCATGTCCGTCCGCCCGTCTTTCCATGTTAAAATGTAAACAAAGTACAGGTCGCATTTACAATCCGATTTGGATGAAATTTGGTACAGCTCATTTGTTTGCCCTTATTGAAATTGGAGAAAATCGGTTCAGATTTAGATATAGCTTCCATATATATTTTCGTAAGATTTTGGGTAAATGGTGTACCTGGGTATTTGGTGTCTCTATATATCTTTCCATTTGCACGAAATTTGGCACAGCGTACTGAATTAAGCCTAGAATGATGTGTGCTAAGTTTCGTAAAAATCAGTTCAGATTTAGATATAGCTCCCATATATAGTTTCGTCCGATTTAGGCTAAATGGTGCACCAAAGTCCCTATTTATCTTGCGATTTGCAAAATTTTTGCCCATCGTACTGAAATAAGAGTAGAATGGTGTGTTTTAAGTCTAAGATTTAGATATAGCTCCCATATATACCGAAGACCCTATATATTCTTCGATTTGCACGAAATATGGCATAACATACTGAACTGAGTCTAGAATGATGTGTGCTATGTTTCGTGATAATCGATATTTGTATGCTAAGTTTCGTGAAAATCGGTTCAGATTTAGATATAGCCCTATATATATTTCGTTCGATTTAATGTAAATGGTCCAACAAAGTCCGAATATATTTTTCGAATAAGGGGACCCCCCCCCCTTCTCGGGGACAAAAATAGTTTTGATATAATTCGAATCTACACTAATTCAAGAATTTCCCTACAAAACTTGAAGAGAAAATCTCAAGAACTCTTGAAGATATAGCCGATATATTGTGTCAGCATCAAGTGACGGCTAAAGGGCTTCTCAAACTTTAAACGCGTTTTTCTCTGTTGTGAATGGAGGGCACGATAACTCAAAAGCTAATAACCCAAGCGATTCCAAATTTTTACACGTTTCTCTGTGAGTGTGTAGCTTTCGTATGAACTAGGATAAGGTCAATCGGTGAAGATCTTCCAGATTTTTTAATTGGTTTTTGGTAAAAAATCGGAGATTTTCCAAAAATATTTTTTCAAAGGTCCGCCATTTTGTTAATTTTAGAGTGAAATCAATAATCTTATTCATACGAGAGACAGACATGTGCTCTTTCTAATACCGTTAGAATTTTCGGATTCCGATGTTCCAGTGGGGAGTTATCATGCCCGCCATAAAAATAAGGACTTTTCTTTAATTACAAAAAACAACAACAATTTTTTTTTGTAAATTGTTTTTCTTCTCTTTTCAATCTTCAAATATGCAAAGTTACATACCTTAACAAGCATTGGTATTGATTTACCAGCCCATTGAAAATCTTGAAAAATTACAATCGTGAATGGAGGGGTGGGGTGTGGGGTTCCCTTAACACGAAATTTTGCACAATGTATCAAATTGAGACATGAATGGCGTTATTGGGTTCTGTTGAAATTTTTGCATATGCAGCCATAGCTCCCATATGTATTTCGAACGGGTTTCTGATTGAAATTAAATTTTGAACAGTGCGGCGTACCGAATAGCGTATATCAATTTTGCTATAAATAGTTTTCCATAAATTTGTCCCATGGTACGAAGACGACTCTAAATCTGTCCGAATGAAATTAAATTTATCTTAGGTTACAGAAAACATGCGTATATTCCCTCAAGGGAACATTGACATACAATTGCAAGAATACATATATCCTATATACCCAAAGTGGTGAAGGCTATCATATAGACGGCCCAGTCCGACTTTACTGCTTTCCTTACTGGTTTTCCTTCAGTTCATTGATATCCATTGCTTACCGAATAATGCACAAAAATTGCATTTTCCCTCTTCATGGAGAAATGAATTCAAAATCTGATGATTAAATTTAAATCCCCTTGCACCGTTAGAGAAAAAATCTCTTCATTAAAAATCCATAAACGGGGCAACAAATTCATACACACACAATAGAAAAAAATACGTCCCAAATGAAAGTGCATTGTGTGTGTGTTTTTTTTTCGTACAAACTTCACATACTTATTCCAACACTCCGTCATTCACTCAATGATATTTTGTGCTGATGTAGAAAGTTTTAAACCTCATAGAAGATGGGAAAAAATAGTTTATATCTCTGCGTTGTATATTTTGTTGCTGTCTCTCGGTCGCTCACTCGCTCGCTTCGTGGTGGTTCACAACTCAAGTCTATAAAACTACGGATTATAGATAAAAATGGGACATGGCTGACTGGTTTTATACCACGTAACCTTTTAAAAACACAAATACACGCACACATGTTGGTGTGTGTGTGTGGGTCTGTTTTAAAATACATTGTCTATACCCTGATACATTTTTTTCTTTTTTCTCCAATTGGCAATTATTGTAAATGGGATTTTCTCTTCAATTTCAATTAATTTCACTTTACTGCCATCACTTACAAATTGCCAATACATCCCCAGTTGCTTGCTCTTAGCCCCTTGCCCACGTTTGGCTACCAGTACCACCACCACCACCTTCAGTTGGAAATCCATTTTAAATATACCCTGCTTTTGGGTATAACCGTACTCTGGGGTTATGGTTGCCGCTGCTGCTTGAAATCTGCATCTGTTAAAACTAATGGCAAAAAGGTTTACAGTTTTATGTCCGCTGTAGAAGTTTTTTTTTTTTGTGTTTCGATAGCTTTTTCGTTGGTTCGCAACTTTATAGGGCCGGTGTTATCAAACCATTTGTCTGGCCTGATGGTATAAGTGGTTGGGATTTTATGTCTTGTTTTTTTTTTGTGCAACGAAGGGAAGGAGGGGAGGGACTGAAATTTAAAATGATTTTAGTTGTATTTTATGCCCAAACTTTGGCCATTTACTATTACGGCCCCTTGAAAGCAATTCTTGCGTCTTGTATCATCTCCGGCAGTAGTCATTAGTTGAAGAATTGTAGGTGGTAGAAATATTGGAGAAAATTCGTGCCTCTACAGTTTAACACATAAAGATTCACAACCCTACTCTCACACACACCCAGTATTCAAAACATCTAACCAACATCCTGTTCAATTCGTGTCAAGGATAATTGGTAGTGTTGGTAATACTGCCATTACAAACATACACACACAGACACGCGTACACATCCACATTCTAAAATAAGCCATTAAATGTAATGTTCGTAAATGTTTACAAGCAACATTATTTATCCTCTCACTGGGCATGTAGAGTAGAGCCTAATATACGGTTATAGGCACCCCCATATGCAAGTGCTGCTACTGGTGATGTTGTTGCTGTGTATGTTGACCATAAATGTCTTTTCAAAGCCTTTGAAAAGCAATTCAAAAGGATTTCAGTTTTGTACACTCCTACCCCTTCATCCGCTGCCAACCAATGTAATGTTTATCTGGTTTCAATTTTTCTTATGGAAATAGGTTTCATTAACAATATGGCTGTTTGGGAAATAAAATTCTAAAATATTGCAAAATAATATTGAAAGGATAACTGCTGTTTCGCATATCTTTTATAAATCATAAATATCGGTTATGGAAAATTAAGGAATGGTTCATCCTCGAAGAAATATTTCACATATTAATAAATATGTTTCTATAAATTCCACGACACAGCACATTAAAGTGATATAAAGACATCCGGCTTCGGATTAATATTTCATAAATATTTCAAGAAATCCAAGTTCAGCACATTTTTTTATACCAGTAAGGAAAGCAGTAAAGTCGGACTGGGCCGACTATATAATACCCTTCAACACTTTGGGCATATTGGACATATGTATCCTAGCAATTGTATGTCAATGTTTCCTCGAAGGAATATACTAATCTCTTTCTAAAACCTAAGATAAATTTACTTTCATTCGGGCAGATTTAGAGTCGTTTGCGTACCATGGGACACATTTATGGAAAACGATTTACAGCAAAATTGATACACGCTATTTGGTACGCCGCACTGTTCAAACTGTAATTTCAATCAGAAACCCGTTCAAAATACATATGGCAGCTATGGGTGTATCTGCACAAATTTCAACAGAACACAATAACGTCATTCAAGTCCCAATTTGATACGTTGTGCAAAATTTCGTGTTAATCGAAAAATATATTCGGACTTTGGTGTACCATTTACATTAAGTCGGACGAAATATACATAGGGCTATATCTAAATCTGAACCAATTTTCACGAAACATAGCACACATCATTCCAGACTCAGTTCAGTACGCTATGCTAAATTTCGTGCAAATCGAAGAATATATAGGGTCTTCGGATAACCTTTTACCTTAAATCGGACGAAAATATATATGGAAGCTATACCTAAATCTGAACTGATTTTCACGAAACTTAAAACACATCATTCTACTCTTAATTCAGTACGCTGCGCAAAAAAAATTGCAAATAGCAAGATAAATAGGGAAAATATATATGTGAGCTATATCTAAATCTGAACCGATTTTCACGAAACTTAGAACATATCATTCTAGGCTTAATTCAGTACGCTATGCTAAATTTTGTACATATCGATGAATATATAGGGTCTTCGGTGCACCATTTACATTAAATCGGATGAAACTATATAAATGGGAGCTATATCTAAATCCGAACCGATTTTAACGAAACTTAGCACCCATCACTCTAGACTTTAGTCCTTACGCTGTGCAAAATTTTGTGCAAATCAAAAAATATATGGGGACTTTGGTGCACCATTTACTTTGAATCGGACGAAAATATATATGGGATCTATATGTAAATCGTAACCGATTTTTACTAAACTTAGCTCACATCCTTCTAGGCTTAATTCAGTACGCTGTGCCAAATTTCAAGCAAATCGAAAGATATTTAGGGACTTTGGGGCACCGTTTACCTTAAATCGGACGAAAATATATATGGGAGCTATATCTAAATCTGAACCGATTTTCTCCAATTTCAATAGGTCCTTGGACCAAACAAATGAGCTTTACCAAATTTCATCCAAATCGGATTATAAATGCGACCTGTACTTTCTTTACAATTTAACATGAACAGACGGACAGACGGACGAACGGACGGACATGCATAAATGGACTCATAATGTGATTCTATGCATATTCTCAAAAGGAACGATGTGTCTATCTCGTTTCCTTTTGCCTGTTACAAACATATTCACAAAAACATAATACCCTGTACCACGGTGTGGTGAAGGGTATAAAAATCCATATTTATTTTAAAAAATCCACGCTTTAGACCTTCAAAAAATATTTATTTTAAAAAATCCACGCTTTAGACCTTCAAAAAATATTTATTTTTAAAAAATCCACGCCTTAGACCTTCAAAAAATATTTATTTTAAAAAATTCACGCCTTAGACCTTCAAAAAATATTTATTTTAAAAAATCCACGCCTTAGATCTTCAAAAAATATTTATTTTAAAAAATCCACGCCTTTGACCTTCAAAAAATATTTATTTTAAAAAATCCACGCCTTAGACCTTCAAAAAATATTTATTTTAAAAAATCCACTCCTTAGACCTTCAAAAAATATTTATTTTAAAAAATCCACGCCTTAGACCTTCAAAAAATATTTATTTTAAAAAATCCACGCCTTAGACCTTCAAAAAATATTTATTTTAAAAAATCCACGCCTTAGACCTTCAAAAAATATTTATTTTAAAAAATCCATAGACCTCCAAAAAAATATTTATTTTAAAAAATCCAGGACCTCCAAAAAAATATTTATTTTAAAAAAGACCTTTAAAAAATTTTATTTTAAAAAATCCACGCCTTAGACCTTCAAAAAATATTTATTTTAACAAATCCACGCCTTAGACCTTCAAAAAATATTTATTTAAAAAAATCCTCGCTTTATAAGAGGGCTTCGAAAATATATATTTTTAAATCCACGCCTATATTTATAAAAAATGCACACTTTTTAAAGGTGTGGTAATTTAAATACCTTTACCTCTTTTCCTCGAAACTGAAAGTATGACTGTATACTAAATACCGGAAATTTCACCTACTTCCGTTTTCGATTTACCACATCGAGAACTTGTGAAACAAAGAATGAAAGAAAAATTGCAAATATGAAATATGTTTATTGTTGAGGTACCATGATTGGTACGCCGTTGACAGGTAGTTGGTTTTGTTGTTATTGCTGCTGCTATATAGCCATTATCCTTTTGCTAATGCAGTACTGCCATTATTATTACCAACCATCACCACAAAAATCTTGGATGTATGGATGATGGCTTTTTAGCTGAATGGTTGCTTCGAACGACAATAACAACAACTATGCCATTTACAACAACTGCTGATGATGTGGTTGATGTTAGTAATTTTGATATATGTGTACATGCGGTTGTGTGTCTGTGTGTGTGTGTGTGTGTGAGTGCAAAAGGAACTGCTGCATTGTTTCCACCATTGTTGTATTCAACTCAACTCGGGCAATACCAGTTAAGATGGCTCATGAAGTGAAGTTTATGGTGATTGATGATGGCTAAATACATTGTTACCATGGTTAGTATGCAAATAGTGTAATGTAACTTTTAGACTCGCTTTCTCGCTTACTTTCTCTATTCGATAATCAACTATAATGCACTCAAACACACACACACACATAAAACAAAATAAAAACAACTACAACATAAAACCATAAACTGCAAAACATAAATTTTTTATCTTCACTTCCTTCCCTCGCTGCCAGTGTTTGCCATAGTTTATCATTAGGCGAACATCCTTTGTGCCAATGTCATCGTGAACAAAAGACAATTTACCCCTCCAGGGGTGCAGCTAACAATGCAGTTGTTGCTGGCTGCTGCTGCTGCTGTTGCTGTGGACTAGAGAGGAGCAACATGCTAGCCGACTGTTCAAATGCCAAAGTTTGAAATTAAACTTTAATCGGCATTGGTTTAAACAATTTTTGTTCAACTATCGTTAAATATCAGGGGTGAAATTTGGTTTCGATGTATGTTCTCCCCTCTCCTGATTTCCCCTCAATTGCGTGCATAATGCTTGGTAAAGATGACCGTGCAAAAAATTAAAAAAAAAAATAACTCGCCCAGTTATCAACATTATGGATGTGCGACCACAAAACCGCAAAATTGTATGTCCCCTCAGTTTTTATTTGCGCAGATTGTTTGACAGAAATGGAGCAGAAAAAAGCTGGATAAGTTTTAAATATTCATATTTTCTGGCAGGAATATTAAAGATTTAAACTTTAAAGTTATTCTTTAAAATATCCACGCCAACATAAGACCTTAAAAAATATTCTTTAAAAACTCCACGCCTATAGAAGACCTTGAAGAAATGTTATTTAAAAAATCGGCGCGTACAGAAGAAATTGATGAAATGTTCTCTAAAAAATCCACAGAAAGATCCCTTGCTAAGACCCTGAAAAATTAGTCTATAAAAAATCCTCGCCTTGCTGTGACCCTGAAAAATTAGTCTATAAAAAATCCTCGCCTTGCTGTGACCCTGAAAAAATATTCTTAAAAAATCCACGCCTTGTTGTAGGCTATGAACAAATATTCTTAAAAGAATCCACGCCTTGTTGTGGACCTTGAAAAAATATTCTATAGAAGATGCCTTGCCTTGCTAAGACCCAGAAAAATTAGTCTATAAAAAATCCTCGTCTTGCTATGACCCTGAAACAATATTCTTAAAAAATCCACGCCTTGTTGTAGGCTATGAACAAATATTCTTAAAAGAATCCACGCCTTGTTGTGGACCTTGAAAAAATATTCTATAGAAGACCTTGGAAAATTATTATACCCTTCACCACACTGTGGTACAGGATATTATGTCTTTGTGCATATGTTTGTAACAGGCAAAAGGAATTGAGATAGACACATAGTTCCTTTTGAGAAGATGCATAGAATCACATTCTAAGTCGATTTACGCATCCCCGTCTGTCCATGTTAAATTGTAAACAAAGTACAGGTCTCGTTTATTATTCGAAATTTGTCACAGCTCATTCATTTGGCCAAGGACGAACCCTACTGGAACTGGGAAAAATCGGTTCAGATTTAGATATAGCTCCCATATATATTTTCGTCCGATTTAAGGTAAATGGTGCACCAAAGTTTTTGAATATTCTTCGATTTGTACGAAATTTGGGACAGGGTACTGAATTAAGCTTAGAAAGATGTGTGATAAGTTTCGTGAAAATCGGTTCAGATTAAGATATAGCTCCTATATATTTTCGTCCGATTTAAAGTAAATGGTGCATCAAGGTCCCTAAATAGCCTTCGATTTGCACGAAATTTGGCACAGCGTACTGACTTAGGCCTAAAATGATGTGCGCTAAATTTCGTGGAAATCGGTTCAGATTTAGATATAGCTTCCATATATATTTTCATCCGATTGAAGGTAAATAGTGCACCAAAGTCTCTAAATAGCTTTCGATTTGCACGAAATTTGACACAGCGTACTGAATTAGCCCTGGAATGTGTGCTATGTTTTTCGTCCGATTTATGGTAAATGGTGCACCAAAGTCTTTAAATATATTTTGATTTAAACGGCATCTACATTAGAACTGTTTACCGGGTTAACCTACTTTATGAGGATTTATTTGACATATATGCAAAGGAATTGACAATTGAGAACCACTGGGTTAGCGAAATCCGCTTAATTGTAAACGTACTATTAGAATGATGTGTGCTAAGCTTTATTGAAAATCGGTTCAGATTTAGATATATTTTCGTCCGATTTAAGACAAAAGGTGCAACGGAGTCCCTATTCCATATTCACAGCGTACAGTATTTAGAGTAGAATGATGTGTGTTAAGTTTCGTGAAAATCGATTCAGATTTAGATATAGCTCCCATATACATTTTCGTCTGATTTAAAATTTAAATGGTGCACCATAGACCGAATCTATTTTTCGAAATTTGGCATAGCGTACTGAACTGAGTTTGGAATGTTGTGTGCTAAGTTTCGTAAAAATCCGTTCAGATTTAGATATAGCTCTCATATATCTTTTTGTCCGATTTTACATAAATCGTGCACAAACTCCTAATGAGACTTGCAGCCATAGCTTCCATATGTATTTCAAACGGGTGTCTGATTGAGATTAATTTTTTAATTTAAAATCTGCCCGAATGAAATTAAAGTTATCATAGGTTGCAGAAAGACATGTGTATGTCCCTTCGATGGAACTATGACATGTAATTGTAAGGATACATATGTGCAATATACCCAAGTGGTGAAGGGTATCATATAGTCGGCCCAGTCCGACTTTACTACTTTCCATACTGGTTCTTTATGTGTTGGGTACTTAAAATGTATTCCTTAAAAAAATCTACGCCTTTATTAGACCTGGAAAAAAATTTTTCTATCCACGCCTATAGTGGACCTTACAAAAATTAAAAAAATATGCTTGGGATGAGTTTTGAAGCAATTTATTTAAAATACACAAGACACTCACAGCTGCATTTCACACGTAACACATCATTAAGGTAACAAAGCTGTATAATTTGACAGGTGTCTCTTTACTAAATAATAACAATAGCATTGAAGCAGGCACGGGCAGAGCGTAAAAAATTCTGTTCTCACGCACTTGTCTTTGTGTGTGTGTCAATGGTTTCAGTGTGTGTGTCAATGGTTTCAATTGGTTCAGTTGAATGTGTGTGAGAGAATAGAGATACTTATTCTCGTGAGAGTGCACGCGTGCGGTGGTTCGCCCGACTGTGCATTAAAGTGTAAAAAAATTACAAGAGCGAAATTGAAACATAACGAAACTATACATGCTCATAAATGTCTATGTATGCACAGTTTGCTTTTTTTGAGTTTCCTGCAACGGGAACAGGAGATTACTGCACGATTTCGTTAAGCGTAATTATATCCTTTAACATGAAATGGAAGTGCAAATGAAGGAAATATGTTGTCAAGACAACGGGAAAGCCAGCGGCAAGGCAAACGTAAAAGCGTGAAAGACAATACGGCACTAATATGGCCCCTCCGCTTACAATAATGCGAGAGCGAGCACACGAACCACCAGGCGGATTGCAATTGTAAGCTTTTTCAAATTACACACACAACTATACGTGATGTGTCAGCATTCTTTAGGCATATTTAAGGAACAAATGAATGGTTACGGTCAGGCAGCAAAATGCACTATGGGACAATTTTTTTTTATTTTATTATAGTAATATGAGCAAAAAAAGAAACAATCCCAAGGATTACCTCTTTTTTTAATTTCCCCTCACCTTGCCTTAAATATTCCCTTTATAAAAAAAAACCTGCGACCAACCCATTGTTTAAAGAAAAAAGATTTTTAGTTAAGACATTCTATTTCAGATTTGCAACAATGTCTCAGTGTGCGCGTTCATGAAAATCTCTTGGATTTTCTACTCTGTTGCACTGTCACACTTGCAATCGCTTTCGCACACACACACACTGACACATTTGCGTAAGTCTCTATGCGACTAACACAGATGTGGCAAATTGTCGCGGCATTGAATTGCTGCAGTTGACTGTCTGTAAACGTGGCCTGACGCAATGCCTCTTACAGATGTACCAAATAGTGAACGAAAAAATAACACCGAACAACTGGAAAAGCCAGTTGTTTAACATGTATCCGATGTGAGTGTGTTTATGTGTGTGTGTGCTTTAGTGAAATTGCATTGAAACAATTGCTGGTGTGTGTTCGTGTGCGTTTCTGCTGACTCGTTTTATTCGACAATCATCTTAAATGGAAAAATGGGAAATTTGAATAAGCAGCTCTAGTCGAGTGCAAACTGACTTAAGGCAGTGTGAAAATATTTTTCCAACTAAATTTGCCTATCAAATAAGTTGAGGAGGCAGATGGGAGGAGAGGGAAAACGTGAAATGGTTAGAGGCAAATAAATAAATTAGGAACTTGTAAATCGATTTTTTATGTTTTAAATCGATTAACATAAGGGTATATATTAAAAAAAATATTTTTCAAATATAATTAAATAAGTACACGAAGATATCGAGAGGATTGTTTAAAGAATATTTTTTCAAGGTATACAAAAGGCGTGGATTTTTTAAAGAATATTTTTTCAAGTTCTACGAGGGGCGTGGATTTTTCAAAGAATATTTTTTCAAGGTCTACAAAAGGCGTGGACTTTTTAAAGAATACTTTTTCAAGGACACTATGAGGCGGGGACTTTTTAAGGAATATTTTTTCAAGGACATCATGAGGCGTGGATTTTTTAAAGAATATTTTTTAAGGACACTATGAGGCGTGGACTTTTTAAAGAATACTTTTTCAAGGACACTATGAGGCGGGGACTTTTTAAGGAATATTTTTTCAAGGACATCATGAGGCGTGGATTTTTTAAAGAATATTTTTTAAGGACACTATGAGGCGTGGACTTTTTAAAGAATACTTTTTTTAGAATACTTTTTAAAGAATACTTTTTCAATGACACTATGAGGCGGGGACTTTTTAAATTATACTTTTTCAAGGACACTATAAGGCGTGGACTCTTTAAAGAATACTTTATCCATGACACTATGAGGTGTGGACTTTTTAAAGAATATTTTTTTTAGAATACTTTTTAAAGAATACTTTTCCAAGGACACTATGAGGCGTAGACTTTTTAAAGAATACTTTTTCAAGAACACTATGAGGCGGGGACTTTTTAAAGAATACTTTTTCAAGGACACTATGAGGCCTGGACTCTTTAAAGAATACTTTTTCAAGGGCACTATGAGGCGTAGACTTTTTAAAGAATACTTTTTCAAGGACTCTATGAGGCATGGCCTTTTTATGAATACTTTTTCAAGGACACTATGAGACGAGGACTTTTTAAAGAATACTTTTTCAAGGACACTATGAGGCGGGGACTTTTTAAGGAATATTTTTTCAAGGACACTATGAGGTGTGGACTTTTTAAAGAATATTTTTTCAAGGACATCATGAGGCGTGGATTTTTTAAAGAATATTTTTTAAGGACACTATGATATGGACTTTTTAAAGAATACTTTTTTTAGAATACTTTTTAAAGAATACTTTTTCAAGGACACTATGAGGCGGGGACTTTTTAAATTATACTTTTTCAAGGACACTATAAGGCGTGGACTCTTTAAAGAATACTTTATCCATGACACTATGAGGTGTGGACTTTTTAAAGAATATTTTTTTTAGAATACTTTTTAAAGAATACTTTTCCAAGGACACTATGAGGCGTAGACTTTTTAAAGAATACTTTTTCAAGGACACTATGAGGCGGGGACTTTTTAAAGAATACTTTTTCAAGGACACTATGAGGCCTGGACTCTTTAAAGAATACTTTTTCAAGGGCGTAGACTTTTTAAAGAATACTTTTTCAAGGACTCTATGAGGCATGGCCTTTTTATGAATACTTTTTCAAGGACACTATGAAGCGGGGACTTTTCAGAGAATATTTTTTCAAGGACACAATGAGGCGTGGACTTTTAGAGAATACTTTTTCAAGGACACTATGAGGCGGGGACTTTTCAGAGAATATTTTTACAAGGACACTATGATTCGACCTTAAAGAGGTAAAACTAAAACTCAGGCCCCTAACAATGTCCATTAAGAACACAAAAACTATATCCTCGAATATTCTATTATCGAAATATAATTACTAACCATAATTATTTTTATTGAAAAACCTTTAGTAATCCATTAGTTAGCATGTCGTCGAACCCAATCAAATGCATCAGCATTATTACAATTATTTTAAAGATATTAACAACGTTTTGCAATGAATCGATAAACAAAGTTCAGTGTTAAATATCAAATGTAATTTTCTACCATTAATTTAATTGATTTTCAACATAGCTTTGGGATTTCCTCCACACCAGCTATACAGAAGGTGTGTGTGTGTGTGTGAGGGTGTGTCTGCATCGAAATGCTTTCTACCATTATTAAAAGCTATTAATCATTAAATTGATTAATAGAATTCATGGCCTTTCAAATGTATTAATACATATTGTATAGTGAAGGGTGGTTTACAGGGTGTGATGCAAGAGCCACTATCTAATGGTCTAATAGAACTTGTTCACCCATCAGCATTCCAACATTGCTATGCAAGTAGTATGAGTATCATAGAGATAACCTTATATTGATATGAATGCAGAAAGAATGAATAATTAAAGGATATGCATTTTTGGGGTTATAGAGGAAAAGAGTTTTAGAATGGGTTTAGAAATATATGTTGATCACATAAAACAATATCATGCAAAAATATATTTTACACCCTAGACTAATATTGTTCCAAGGTCTTCTATAAATGTGTTCTAACAAATAATTTTTTCTTCGAAGGCACTTAAATTAAATATTCAGCCTACTTTGGGTACCGTATCCTTTTTTGTTTGACAAATATACTATTTTTTTCTTTAAATACTTCTTAAATATGTAACATTCAAGCCTTTAGCACTATTATAACAGAAAAAATATACAAAAATCAAGACAACGCAAATTATGTCACAAATACTCGCTTGAATAATTTTGCCTTTCTTTGCGGATCTGATCCCAAATCAACTGTTCAAATATTTTCTTAACCCAAACAAAGTTTAAGAAGAATACAGTGTGGAACACAAAACAAAGATATCATGAAGAGAAATGACCAAAGTAAGCAAAAAAAAAAAATCTGAAATAATGGAAAAAACATTGAAAGTGTAAATTATTTGAATACAAATTGAATTTAATTTTATTTATAACTGATTTGGTAAATTGATGGAAAAACTACAAACCTTCACAGGCTTGAATTGGATTTTTTTAAAAAAATATTTTTTGCAATCCCATCGTAGGCATGGTTGTTTAGTCCGATCATATGCGTGGATTTTTTAAAGAATATTTTTTGCAATCCCGGCAGATGCGTAGATTTTTTAAAGGATATTTTTTCAATCCCGGTGGAGGCGTAGAGTTTTTACAAATATTTTTTTCAATCCCGTTAGAGGCGTAGAGTTTTTACAAATATTTTTTCAATCCCATCAGACCCTATTTTGTTAAGACCAGACCCTATTTTTATACCCTTCACCACCCTGTGGTACATGGTATGTCTTTGTGCATATGTTGGTGACAGGCAAAAGGAATCGAGATAGACCCATGGCTTCTTTTAAGAAAATGCATAGAATCACTTTCTGAGTCGATCTACGCATGTGCGTCCGTAGGTCTGTCTGTCCGTCCGTCCGTCCATGTATTTTTGTTAACAAAGTACAGGTCGCATTTATGATTAGATTTGGATGAAATTTGAAAATGGAGAAAAACGGTTCAGATTTATATTATACCGGTTCAGATTTATTCTATAGAATTTACTTTAAAAAATCCACGCATCATATAGCCCATGAAAAAATATTTTTAAAAATCCTGTTTGCTAAAGGAATATTTTTCAAACCCAATCATTGGCGAGGAATTTTTAAAGAATATTTTTCGTGGACCCTATGAGGACTGGATTTTTTAAAGAAAAATTTTGTAGACCTACCATATGGTGGATTTTTAAATATTTTTTCTAGGGCTACTAAATGGTGTATTTTTTAAGAATTTCGTTTTTAAAAAAGTAGGTTTTCGAGGACCTGCATTTTTTAAAGCAAGTTTTTCAAGAGCTACTAAAGCGTAATTTTTTTTTATAGAACACTTCTCAAGTACCCCATATGACCTGGATATTTTAAAGAATGTTTTTGGAAGACCTAAAACGAAATTCTTTAAAAAAACTCATTATCGCCCCCAAAGAAGAGGAGGTCAAAATGCTATTGGTTATTTTATTTGACAAATTACCTCACAATCTCATGAATTGCGGTACATCTCCACGATAGTTCAATGGTTAATTCCTACAGTAGTAAAACGTTATAGTTATTGTTCATTCACTGTATGACTGACATCTTAACACTTTACAGCTTTCGGCATTATCCCTTTCCTAATTAAGACAATTTCCCTTTATGGGCATATAGGCAAATTTGCCACTGCTAGAACAGCACTTTCTTAAGGGATTCATTCGGAACATTATGGGTTTAATCAAATTTACTGCTACCACTATACGCAAATAACAATAAAATACAATGAAAATATGAAATAGTTTTGCTTTGCCAAATACCCACAAAAGTATTCACATTCTATTCACATTCTATTCTATTCCATTCTTTGTGGGTATTAACCGCAAACATTTATCTAGAGACTAATACTGAAGGAATGGATTTTATGGGGCTTAGGCGAAATTAGCTACTATTGTTGCAAATAAAAATTTGAGATTTAAGAAAGAATATAATAAAAATAAGTCATAATCATATAATGCAAGAAACTCACACACATACATACATGACAAACAATGGATAACAAAAAAAAAAAAAAACATCTACAAGTCCATGTAACAAACAATGGATCAAAAAATATGTACACAAAATATAATGCAGTTTAGAATATTTTTATTAGATTTGTGTATATATCATGAAGAAAATAATATGAAGATGAAAATATTATTTGAATTTTTTTATTATCTTATTTTATGTTAGTAAAAGATTTGAATAATTTGTTCGAGTATTTTTATTTCCATATGAATAATATGGAATGTAGATATACAAACAAAAAGTTATACCTAAAAAAGTATATATATATATATATATATTATAGTTTATATATTTATCCAGATATATTGAAATAATAACTTAATATGATTTGAACTAATCGCTTAAATTTATTAAAGTTTTTTTGTATTCTTTTTTTAATATTCTATTTAAATGTGCACTTTTTCTGTTATATTTCATTTTGTTTGCTTATTTTAAATATTGCGGTTTTTTGATGCAGTCAATTCAATATAAATAATTACATTTGGTAAGCCTTAGTTGACCTTTTTGCTAATGAGCTTCATAAAAAAACTAATTGGTTTATATGAAAAAAAAAAACAAAGCAAATAATACAAAAAGGATAAACATATTTACGATTAACAGTACTAAATTTATTGTTAGGATAATTAATTACATTACGATAATAAAAAAATGGTATATATACAATGTAAATAGGGTGGTTTCATTGAATATATTCTGCTGAGAGGCATGCAGAGATTTTTAATTAATAATACAAAATTATAACATAGGGTATAGTCGGTATACCAGGTGTTTTAACAGAGCTGTATTTTTAAGAATCAAATTTTATAAGGCTAAAATGGTGGAGAGTAATACGTCCACAACAATTTAAATCCTTGTAAAGAAATCAATAAAAAATTATAGCCTTGCATGAGGCCATGATCAAAATTCTATAAAAAAAATACTCTACATGTCTTAAGGACTTGAAAAAATAGTTTTTGAAAAATCATTGCTTTGTATAAGGCCTTGTATCCTGAGGATTATTTAAATCCACTGATTTAAATTCTTGAAAAAATATTTTTTTTTTTTTTTGAAAAATCCATGCTTGTGGTTCATTCGACGCAGATCGGTCCGTAGATCTTTCGGAGAATTTTTCTTTCAAACACCCCAAGAGCTGCTTCATTTGCTTGTGCAAGTACCCATGCTTCAGATCCATATAACAGCACGGGTAGTATCAGCGTCTTGGAAATTGTGAGTTTGGGCGGGAGGTGGCCTTATTTCTAAACTGCTTACTTAGACCATAGTAGCATCTGTTGGTCATCACAATCCTTTTCCGTATTTCAAAACGTTATGTTATTCGTTTCATTAATGGCGGTTCCAAGGTATATAAATTATATAACTACTTCGAAGTTGTAGTCCTCAAATTCCACAGTTGGTCCGAGTCTACTGGACGCCTTGCGTGTTGATCTTCCCGCCGTTTACTGCTAGACCCATTTTAGCACACTACTTCTCAATTTGCTGTTACCGCTCGCAATGTTCGACCAATTATATCGATGTCATCGGCGTAGGCGAGTATCATGTGTTGTTTGGTGTACAGTGTCCCATTTCTGTTCAACTTTTTCGTCTCGTAAGACCATTTCCAGCACGATGTTAAAAAGATCACACGACAAACTGTCACCTTGTCTGAATCCTCGTTCGGTATTGAAGGGCTCCGAGAGGTCCTTTAGGACTTTAACTGCTGACCTTGTGCCACTTAAAGTTATCCTGCATAGCCGTATTCATTTTGTAGGTATGTCGAACGTAGACATGACTTTAAACGCCTCTGCGGCTTTATAGTCGACGAATAGGTGGTATGTGTCGATGTTTTTTTCGTGGGTCTTTGCCTTTCCAGGATTTGGCGCAGAGTGAAAATCTGGTCAATGGTGGATTTTCCAGGTCTCAAGCCGCATTGGCGGGTCCAATAATGTCATTGACCGTTAGTTTCAGTCGTTCACACAGCACACTGGATAGCACTTTATATGCAATGGGAAGAAGGCTAATTCCTCTATAGTTGGCACATAGAGTCTTGTCTCCTTTTTTTTGTGCACGGGACACAGGATGCATTCCTCTTGTCAAGTTGTACTAATCAGCTGGTACATGCTCCTGACCAGCATCTGACCACCAGTCTTGTATAATTCGGCTGGTAACCCATCGGCTCCTGCTGCTTTATTGTTCTTCAGCCGATTAATTGCTATTCTGACCTCATCTTGGATAGGTGGTATACATTCTATACCGTCATCTTTTATTGGTTCTGGAGTATCTTCTTCACCGCGACTATTTGATACCAGAAGCTTTTCAAAATGCCCCTTCCAGATCCTCAACACGCTGTCTGTATCTGTTACAAGGTTTCCTTCTTCATCTCTACAGGAGGATGTGCCTGCACCAAAACCTTCGGTTTGGTGTTATACTCATTGGTAAAATTTCCGGACTTCATTTTGACTCCTGTACTTCTCGATTTGCTCACTTTCACGTTCTTCTTGTTCTTCTGATGTAGAAAAACTTCGCTTTTATGTGGATTATAGCAATTCGCTCATTTACTGGAGTGAATCTGGAGACAAGGTATTTTATTCTTCTGTAAATCCGCGACAAATACATATCTAGTTTCATGGCAGCTATAATACAGTGTGTAGTCGTCTGATTTGCTTACGCCTGTCCCTTTCCACCACATTTCTTGTAAGGCAATAATATCGGCTTTGTACTTCTTGAGAAAATCTGCCAAAGCGAGAACTGCGCCTATCCTGTACAACATGCGCACATTCCAAGTGCAGGTTCGCAGATCGTGGTCCTTTATACGTTTGCGGGGGTCAACATTAAGGGGGTTTTGTTTTCATTTTCTTTGCTTTTTCATAGTAGGAGGGGTTTTCCGAGTGTGGGCAACTAACCCGATGCCTCAACCAAATTTTTGTTATAGTTCTTATGAGTGAACTCGCAGCACATATTAGCTCACTATTTCAACGGGTGATGAAAATAGCTACATCAGGTGGCATCGCGGGAGGTCAGTGTCCACATTTGAAATGAAAGAAGGACCAAGATAACCCTGGACTTCGCCAATCAGAGCCGTTGCGTGGTACCTATCATCCCTTACGCCACCCCCACGCCTCTTATAGTCCTTGAAAGTGTATTCTTTAAAAAATCCACGCCTTTAAAAAATCCACGCCTCATGTAGCCCTAGAAAAAATCGCCTTTAAAAAATCCACGCCTCATGTAGCCCTAGAAAAAATCGCCTTTAAAAAATCCACGCCTCATGTAGCCCTAGAAAAAATCGAAAAATATTAAATATTCTTTATCAAATCCACGCCTCAGTTGGCCCTTGAAAAATATTCTTTGAAAAAACAAATCCACGCCTCAGTTGGCCCTTGAAAAATATTCTTTAATAAATCCACGCCTCAGTTGGCCCTTGAAAAATATTCTTTAATAAATCCACGCCTCAGTTGGCCCTTGAAAAATATTCTTTAATAAATCCACGCCTCAGTTGGCCCTTGAAAAATATTCTTTAATAAATCCACGCCTCAGTTGGCCCTTGAAAAATATTCTTTAATAAATCCACGCCTCAGTTGGCCCTTGAAAAATATTCTTTAATAAATCCACGCCTCAGTTGGCCCTTGAAAAATATTCTTTAATAAATCCACGCCTCAGTTGGCCCTTGAAAAATATTCTTTAATAAATCCACGCCTCAGTTGGCCCTTGAAAAATATTCTTTAATAAATCCACGCCTCAGTTGGCCCTTGAAAAATATTCTTTAATAAATCCACGCCTCAGTTGGCCCTTGAAAAATATTCTTTAATAAATCCACGCCTCAGTTGGCCCTTGAAAAATATTCTTTAATAAATCCACGCCTCAGTTGGCCCTTGAAAAATATTCTTTAATAAATCCACGCCTCAGTTGGCCCTTGAAAAATATTCTTTAATAAATCCACGCCTCAGTTGGCCCTTGAAAAATATTCTTTAATAAATCCACGCCTCAGTTGGCCCTTGAAAAATATTCTTTAATAAATCCACGCCTCAGTTGGCCCTTGAAAAATATTCTTTAATAAATCCACGCCTCAGTTGGCCCTTGAAAAATATTCTTTAATAAATCAACGCCTCAGTTGGCCCTTGAAAAATATTCTTTAATAAATCCACGCCTCAGTTGGCCCTTGAAAAATATTCTTTAATAAATCCACGCCTCAGTTGGCCCTTGAAAAATATTCTTTAATAAATCCACGCCTCAGTTGGCCCTTGAAAAATATTCTTTAATAAATCCACGCCTCAGTTGGCCCTTGAAAAATATTCTTTAATAAATCCACGCCTCAGTTGGCCCTTGAAAAATATTCTTTAATAAATCCACGCCTCAGTTGGCCCTTGAAAAATATTCTTTAATAAATCCACGCCTCAGTTGGCCCTTGAAAAATAGTTCTTGAAAAATATTCTTTAATAAATCCACGCCTCAGTTGGCCCTTGAAAAATATTCTTTAACAAATCCACGCCTCAAAAATCGCATTAACAAATTATAAATAACATATGTCCAGGATGGGGGTTGGATGGATTTGTTTTACATTGTTTTATAAAAATTAAAAAAAACTCTAAATTAATGCACACCATTTTTTAATGCTGTTTTCAACTCCTTTTTAAATTTCATTCTCTTAGTTAAGCTATAATTTAAGTTACAAAATTAGGTCACAACATTTCAAGGAACACTTTCGGGTGTAATCCATAGTGTGGCATGGTGAACTGCATTTAAATTGCAGTTTGCTGTAAAACCGCATCAGCAAATTTCCCACATTTCCTTCTAGTTCTTGGAATTTCAAGCGATGCAGAAGATATTTAATTTCCGAATTTCTAATGGAAAAGAGGCAGCTAACAACCATCATCACACCGAACATTGCAACTTTTCATGTTTTGTTGGTGGCGAATACCTGAAATATTTTCCAGTGTTACTACACTTCAGTTTTCAATTGAAGGTTGGAGGAGCTTCGTACAATAATTATGGCATGTAGTTGTAATAATATCTAACTCAGAAGGATGTGAATTATTTAATTTTTAAGTTGTAAAAAATGCGCGACTCTAATGGGAGATCCTTGAAAAAAAATTGCTTTAAAAAATTTCGAAAAAAATCCATGACTGCGACGAATGGTCCTTGTAAAATGTTCATTTGATCTTTGAAATATCCTTAATGTTTTTTAATTCCACGCTTTTTTTAGGTCCTTGTGCATGCTCCTTGAAAAAATATTTAAAACCCGCACGCTTTTTTCAATCTTCTTGGGGTGGACCTTGAAAAATATTCTTTAAGAAATCAAGCC
Organism: Musca vetustissima; assembly: GCF_032173495.1. NCBI lineage: Eukaryota > Metazoa > Arthropoda > Insecta > Diptera > Muscidae > Musca > Musca vetustissima. The sequence continues at coordinate 33,505 of NW_026887416.1, forward strand.
GTTTTCTGGTTCTTGAAAAAATTTCATCTAAAAAATCAAGGCCTTCTTCTGGTACTTGAAAAAATAATCTTTAAAAAATCCGCCCTTTTTTAGTTCCTTGTTTATGGTCCTCGAAAAATATTCTCTTTAAAAAAGTGTTCCCCTGTGGTCGATGCGCCTTGAAAACAAAAAAGCACATAACAAATATTGTAATTAGTTTCAACATTTTTCTACTGAGTATTCCTTAGTTATTAAATTTGAAAAATTCACTTCAAATTAATTACACTACAAGTGACATAAATAGGAAAAACCTCCCTCCAAACACAACTTGTTACATAACATGTCATCAGAGATTATTAAAGAGAAATTTGCTGGTGATATTCATTTCCGTTCCACGAAAAAAAAAAACACACACACATACATGAGCCTATACAAATACAAATTTATATTCAATTCTTCATCTAAATTTAGATCAGAGGTGTCACATGGCGTATGATAGATATATCATGCTGGGTTACATTGTAAAAATATATCATACGACCCCCCTCCCATACATCACTCACTCCCAACAAAAGCACTTCAAAAGTGAAAGGAAATACTTCCTAGTATTCAATGCGGATATTCTAAGAAATTCTAAAATTCCATTCCGAATGAATAAGCATATGTGCCCGTGTCAGCAGCACTCCTATTAAAATTTTCAAATGCTTCCCATCTTCTTTGATGCCTTGAATTAAATTCTTTTGATTAGAATCGGAATTTTTGGTGTTCGCAAATGAAATAGAAGTACGATTAAGCGTAACTCTGTTATATTACCTACAACACAGCCGTTTGCTAATTTAATTGAAGATGTTAATTGTCAATTGGGGAAATTAAGATTCCGAGAATAGTTTACGTAATGAGGTAAGGTGCGGGGGTAATTGTGGTGTGTGGGTGCTGGGTGATTGGTTGGTGTGAGGCCTGATAGACATCTGGGGGAGTCCGATATAACTGGTTTCTTTATGACGGAGCAATTTCGTTTTATGTGAATTCATTTGACCAAAGTTGAAGGGGAGGGGATTTAGTGGTAGAGTTGGGGGTGTTATGGAATAAAAACAATTAGAATTTGAATAAGCTGGAAATAAGTTTATGCCGCTAAATATAAGAGTATTTTTTTAAAGTACATACGATAACGTGGTTATTACAAAGAAATATTTTTAAAGCCCAAATTAGGTGTGGAAAAAAAATTTAGAGCCTTTACAGGCGTGGATTTTTAAAAATAAATATAACAAGTATTTTTTCATGTATCCAAAACTGGCGAGGATTTTTTAATAACATTTTTTTAAGGCGCTTTATATAAGGCGTGGTTTAAAAAAAAAATTAAGGCGCTTTATATAAGGCGTGGTTTTTTAAAAAATATTTTTTAAGGCGCTTTATATAAGGCGTGATTTTTTAAAAAATATTTTTTAAGGCGCTTTATATAAGGCGTAGTTTTTTAACAAATATTTTTTAAGGCGCTTTATATAAGGCGTAAAAAATATTTTTAAGGCGCTTTATATAAGGCGTGGTTTTTTAAAAAAATATTTTTTAAGGCGCTTTATATAAGGCGTGGTTTTTAAAAAAAATATTTTTTAAGGCGCTTTATATAAGGCGTGGTTTTTTAAAAAATATTTTTTAAGGCGCTTTATATAAGGCATTGTTTTTTAAAAAATATTTTTTAAGGCGCTTTATATAAGGCGTGGTTTTTTAAAAAATATTTTTTTCAGGAAGCCTCCAAAGGCGTGATTTTTTAAAAAATATTTTTTAAGGCGCTTTATATAAGGCGTAGTTTTTTAACAAATATTTTTTAAGGCGCTTTATATAAGGCGTAGTTTTTTAACAAATATTTTTAAGGCGCTTTATATAAGGCGTGGTTTTTTAAAAAAATATTTTTTAAGGCGCTTTATATAAGGCGTGGTTTTTAAAAAAAATATTTTTTAAGGCGCTTTATATAAGGCGTGGTTTTTTAAAAAAATATTTTTTTCAACGGCTATTGTGTAAAGCGTGGATTTTTAGCAAACCACCGAAGCGTGGAGTTTTCAAAGAATATTTTTGCAAAGACCACAGAAGCGTGGAGATTTCAAAGAATATTTTTGCAAGGCTTGGTTTTTTCAACGATTTTTAAGGAATATGTTTTCAAGGACATATAGAAACGAGGACTTTCAAAGAATTTTTTTACAAGGACATATAGAAGAGAGGACTTTTAGACAATATTTTTCGAGAACCTAAAGAAGCGTGTATTTACTGAAAAAATATTTTTAGGGGCTATATTAAGCATCGATTTTTTAAAGACTATTTTTTCGAGGACATATAGTAGCAAGGATTTTAAACAAACTTTTTATACCCTACACAACTATTTTGTCAGGGTATTTGTAACACAGTGAAATATTGGTCCTAGACCCATATCTCGACTAACTGAGTCGATCTAGACATGTGTGTCCGTCCGTCTGTACATTATAATTTGTAAACACGATATAGGCCACAGTTGTGGACCAATCTTCACGAAATTTTGCATGAAGGATGGGTTCTGGCCTCTATTGTTTTTGGTAATATTTAGTGGATGAAATGGAAAAAACTTTTTTTTGGCGGTTTTTCTGGTCGCTCTAGAGGCCGCAATTATGGCGCAAACATCGAAATTTTACATGGAGAAGGGGATCGGGTCAGAGAATAAGCATGCCTGCTTTCATAAAGATCGGTTAACATTTAGTGGATCAAATGGACCCTGATTTTGTGTGAAAAATTACAAAATTTCAATGATGTATTTATTTACTCCTGAAGGACATAGACGCGAGAAGTTGAAAGTATATACAAGAGTAGTGGCTGACCTTTAAAGTAATACCAATTACATCGTCGTATCTACTCGGATGTGGAAGTTACAGTTAAATATTTACAGGTGATTACGTACTCAGCTATTATAAGCCATTTAAGCTATTTTAGTAAGCCAATGCCACACTAAAGGGCGAAAATATAGCGCTGGCCGCTTTTAAATATTTCATGAGGTCCCAGTTATGTTCAAGGACAGCGTTTATAACTTTCGGTGCTGATCACATTATAATTGTGGGATGAAGTGGACCGAATACTTAATTTCTTGGGTTTTTTCGAGTTGATGCCAATAATAGGCCGAACTTCACAACACAACCCACGGTGAAGGGAATGTGGATAAATAATTAGAAGGGCTGTACTGAATATAAATAGTTATATTTGGAAAATATATCAGTGTAAAGAAGAGGTGCTGTTGACCTCTAATCGGGATAGAGAAAGCAAATATCACGAAATATTGCCCAGGCTCGGAATAAACATCCGCAGAAAGTTATAGTTCCGAGGTAGTTGTGTAGAGTATCGTATGGTCGGCCCTGTCCGACTATACTGCTCCGCTCACTGGTTTTTTAAATAAAATTTTTTTAAGTATCAAAATTTGTCTAAAATTTTTAAAGAACCATAACGGGTTTGCATTGCTTTAATATATTTTTTCTAAAATTATAATCTTTCAATGGCCCGTTAAGAGTGGCCATTTAAAGGGCCATTTGGTGAGTTGTGGAAGGTGTACAGAATTTTTCAGAAATGTTTCCATGTTATGCTGTTATCCCATGAAAAAACATATTCTGAAAGATTTTCAGTGGTTATTTATACTCTTTCGAGTCGAGCTTGATGATCTAAGTTTTGCCTGGAGAAGAACCTACGTACCCACCATTATGCGACGCGTTTCGCTGTCGGTTAAGCGGCTCATCAGGCATATTGGGCTATGTGGCTTTACAAGATTTTCGGTAATTTTTCCATGTTAGCCAATTCTTATTAGTAATATTCTCAGATGGTTGGCATACAATTCAAACCGATTTAAAAAAAAATTAAAATTTTTATTGGAGTTTTTCAAAATACGTTAACCTCAACTGTAATAATATGTTTTCTTCTCCCTCTTCGATTATCGATCATCCTAAAAATTTTATTGTAATTAAAACGCCCTAGTCTGTTTTTCTTCTTGCTTCTTTTCAAGTGTCTGTAACTTAAGTCTCAAGCATAACAAAACAACGGTATAAGAAAAGTAAAAAAGCTACAAACTAATTAACAATTCTTCTGTTAAGTGTAGTTATTATACCACAAACCGGCATATCCCGCACACCCCATCCCGTCCCACTAACAACTACCAACAACTCCAAACAATAATCCTAAACGGAAGTCAGTAACACATATTATGCCGAAAGGAATACTGCTGATGAAGAGCTGTGTAATGAGGCGGCTTACGAAAAAAATCAGCAAAAATATTCCTTGCAGGGAGAAGAAGAATAGGAACTATGAAAATAATAACAAACATATCTACTGTTTAAGATAACAATGTGTGTAAGTTGTTATTGTTGTTATTGTTGAATTAGAAAAGAAAAGTGAAATAAAAGAAGGAAAACAAGAAATGAACAAATATTTATTTGAAGCCTTAAACAGCAGGTACTTGCTTTGTGCTTAGAGCTGTACACACAATCACTTTCGACGGCAGGGGTATAACAATATACGCAACTCATTATGTGCGAACAATGCGAAATGAGTCTCAAAGGGGAAAGATAAAGAGAAACCAAAGTGAGTGAGGGCGTATAGCTATCCTCTTGTTCTTCTCCTCGAAACTATTAGACTATAATCATAATCTGCAGCAGTCACAATGACAATAACATCAATGCCAAACCATGCAGACAATGAGAATGTTGGTGATAATCACAAGTTATGTATGCGTCGGTGTGTGTGTGTGAAGAAATGCCACCAAATTGCTGTTGCTGTTATTGTGGCAGGCATAATTTAACATTGTAGTGACACTGTGGCATTGCCGCCAACACATTGACAATCGTTTCATTTCCAAATCCAAAACCAGTTCACTCCCTTTTGCACTTATTGTCGGCAATGAGTTTTTCATGCATGATAGTTATCCCCCTCCCTCTGCTCGGCATCGTCTTCTTTATCATCATGAGCAGCAACAGCAGCAATTCTTTTCTGAACATTAACGAACGGAAGAAGGCATCAGCGGCAGAGAATGCTCCCAGTGTAATGAATGAAATGAAGAATGAATGAGAATGCCTTTCACACACTGACACAGCATGAATCCACTTAATTCGCTGCCAACACTGTTCCATGTGCCTTCTTATCACTTGGAGATCTTGTGAAATTCTATCTCAGACAACGGAGCACACACATACACAGATACGATTTACTTTTATTTTTATTATGTTATATTTTTTGTTAAAGTCAAATGCACAGTAGGTGGTTAAGATGAGGAAAGAAAATTAATTTAGTTTTGTTTTAATAAATTATATTGTATATATATATATATATATATATATATATATATTCAATTTAATTAATAAATAGAGACTTATAGCTTTTACTAAGCCAAAACTACAAACTTTATTTCGAAAATTTTTAGAGCTAAAAATAAAATGAAAATTAAAAAGTATTTTTATTATGAACTTTTTAATAGAACATTTTCTCAACACGTGAGTATATTTATTCAACGACCCAAAGAAGATATGAATTTTAACGAATATTAAGAAGAAGAATACTTTTTGAAGTAACTAAACGAGGACCAAATAAGGTGTGGATATTTTAAAGAATATTTTTTTTCAAGTACCCACAGGTACCCCAGGGCCAAAAAATGCGTGGATTTTAAAATAATATTTTCTCAAGGTACCCCATGGCTAAAGAAGTCGCGGATTTTTAAAGAATATTTTTTCAAGGCCCACAACAAGGCGTGGATTTTTAAAGAATATTTTTTTAAGGGCCATATATCGCATGGATTTTTTAAAGAATATTTTTTCAAGTATCCATAGGTACCCCAGGGCCAAAGAAGGCGTGGATTTTAAAAGAATATTTTTTAAGGGCCAAACATGGCGTGGATTTTTAAAGAATATTATTTAAGGGCCATATATGGCGTGCAACACAAAATGTGGATTTTTCGAAGAATATCTGTTTAAGAACGCAACACAAGGCGTGGATTTTTTAAAGAATATTTGTTGAAGTTCCCAACACAAAACGTGGATTTTTAAAGAATATCTTTCTATATCCTTCACCACACTATGGCACAGGGTATTATGTCTTTGTGCATATGTTTGTAACAGGCAAAAGGAAACGAAAGTCGCACGGTTGCTTTTGAGAATATGCATGGTGCACCAAAGTCCCTAAATATGCTTAGATTTACATGAAATTTGGCACAGCCCACTGAATCAAGCCTAGAATTACGTACATGAAGTTTCGTGAAAATCGGTTCAGATTTATGTATAGCTCCTTTATATAATTTCGTCCGATTTAAGGTGAATGGTGCCCCAAAGTCCCTAAATATATTTCGATTTACACGAAATTTGGCACAGCCTACTGAATTAAGCCTAGAATGGCGTACATGAAGTTTCGTGAAAATCGGTTCAGACTTAAATATAGCTCCCATATTTATTTTCGTCCGATTTTTGGTAAATGGAGCACCAAAGTCCTTAAATATGCTTCGATTTCCACGAAACTTGGCACAGCGTACTGAATTAAGCCTAGAATGATGTGTGATACGTTTCGCGAAAATCGGTTTAGATTTAGATAACTCCCATATACATTTTCGTCCGATTTAAGGTAAATGGTGCACCAAGGCCCTATATATATTTCGATTAGCACGAAATTTGGCACAGCGTAATGAATAAGGTCTAGAATGATGTGTGTTAAGTTTCGTGAAAATCGGTTCAGATGTAGATAAAGCTCCCCTATATAGTTTCGACCGATTTAATGTGAATGATGCACCAGAGTCCCTATATATGCTTCGGTTTGCACGTACTGAATTAAGCCTAGAATTATGTGCGCTAAGTTTCGTGGAAATCGGTTCAGATTTAGATATAGCTCCCATATACATTTTCATCCGATTTTTGGTAAATGGTGCACCAAAGTCCCTTAATATGCTTCGATTTCCACAAAATTTGGCACAGCGTAATGAATTAAGCCTAGAATGATGTGTGCTAAGTTTCGTGAAAATATGTTCAGATTTAGATATAGCTCCCATATTTATTTTCGTCCGATTTTTGGTAAATGGTGCACCAAAGTCCTTAAATATGCTTCGATTTCCACGAAACTTGGCACAGCGTACTGAATTAAGCCTAGAATGACGTACATAAAGTTTCGCGAAAATCGGTTCAGATTTAGATATAGCTCCCATATATATTTTCGTCCGATTTTATGTAAATGATGCAGCAAAGTCCCTATATATGCCCTGATTTACACGAAATTTGGCACAGCGTGTGATACTAAGCCTAGAATGATGTGTGCTAAGTTTCGTGAAAATCGTGAAAATAACTCAGATTTAATGTGAATGGTGCGCCAAAGTGCGAATATATTTTTCGATTTGCACGAAATTTAGCATAGCGTACTGAATTGAGTTTAGAATGATGTATGCTATGTTTAGATATAGCTCCCACATATATATTCGTCCGTTTTTACATATATGATGCACTAAACTCCTAATGTTTGTCCAATTAACACGAAATTTTGCCCAACGTATCAAATTCAGACTTGAATGACGTTCTTCGGTTTTATTGCAATTAGTGCAGATGCAGCCATAGCTTCCATATGTATTTCGAACGGTTGCTTGATTGCAATTAAATTTTTAACAGTGCGGCGTACCGAATAGCGTGTATAAGTGTTGTTATAAATCGTTTTCCATAAATGTGTCCCATGGTACGCAGACGACTCCTTTGGATTTTTTTAAAAAATATTTTTTCAAGACCCACAACAAGGCGAGGATTTTTTAAAGAATATTTTTTCAAGGCCCACAACAAGGCGTAGTTTTTTAAAGAATATTTTTTCCAGGCCCACAGCAAGGTGTCGAGTTTTAAAGAACATTTTTTAGGGCCACAACAAGGCGTGTTTTTTTAGAGATTATTTTTTCATATACCCAAAATAGGCGTGGATTTTTAAAAGAATATTTTTTCAAGTACCCAAAATAGGCGTGGATTTTTTAAAGAAAAAATTTTGAAGTACCCAAAATAGGCGTGGATTTTTTAAAGAAAATATTTTGAAGTACCCAAAATAGGCGTGGATTTTTTAAAGAATATTTTTTCAAGGACCCAAAATAGGCGTGGATTTTTTAAAGAATAGTTTTTCAAGGGCCCAAAATAGGTGTGGATTTTTTAAAGAATAGTACCCAAAATAGGTGTGGATTCTTTAAAGAATATTTTTTCAAGTACCCAAAATAGGCGTGGATTTTTTAAAGATCATTTTTTAAGGGCCCAAAAAAAGCGTGGATTTTTTAAAGAACATTTTTTCAAGTACCCAAAATTGGCGCCGATTTTTTAAAGAATATTTTTTCAAGGGCCCAAAATAATATTTGTTCAGAAAAAAAAAATATTTGATCGAAACACTGATGAGTTTTTAAGAAATTTTATTAAGGACTATTAATTGATATTTCCTTGTAATACCTTTCACAGAGCGAAAGCAATAACAAAGCCCTGCATATTTTGTTGCACTTAAATAAATCCCCCACTTTTATGTTCTGTTGTTGACCACAAATAAAAATTGACACAAACAACTGACCGAACGATATGTCGGTAGGCAATCAATGTTTAGTTGTGATAACCTTCTTATTGTTGTAATTTTATGTTTTCGGCATTGCAAACATTTCCATTGGTTACCATGAACTTTGTCACCACATACAAAATACTAATACAATTGCAAAACCATAAGTTGGACATATACATTTTAGTTGTCACAATATTTTCGTTTGTATTGTGCATTGTCGATGTACATGTATGTACGGATGTATGTCACTATGCTGTATGCAAAAATTGTATGTATGTATGTATGTATAGGCCTACACATGTAATTCTATGATAATAGAATACTTGTTTTGTGGCTTTTTAGTTTATATACATATACTTGTGTGTGTGTATGTGTTGGTGTGTCTACGTTTCAAATGTACATGAACCAGTCATCATAAGTAGAAAATATTGTACTTAAATTTGTCATGTCAAATAGTTTGTCACAAAATATGTTTTGTTTTAGTTGTTGTTATTTCATTTTATGTGTCTCCACTTGTCTCTAAGTGTTTTGTACTTTTTGTTGGTCTTAGTCAAATGTACAAAATAAAGTAAGAAAATACGATTACAGCTATGCCACAGACATTTCAATTTGTAAAAGTGATTGCGGCAGAGAGCATACACGATTTTTTCCAAAACAAGTATTAGGACTTCAATTTGACAAAATCGACATTTTTATTTTAGGACATTTTCCAAAGTGTTCTAAAAACCTAGGATTTTACTATCATTATCACCGTCGTATAATATTTTTCCGAAGACCTCCTGATGCGGAAGGTGGCTTTTAAGAATATTTTTCAGAAGACCTCGTGAGGCATAAGGATTTAAACAAATATTTTTCCAAAGACCTACAGCAGGGTAGGCGTTTCACAAAACATTTTCCCGAAACCACAAAGAGGGGTCCGGGTTTTAAAACTAGTTTTCCAAATGTCTCCAGATGCGTAATTGTTTTAACAAAAAAAATTTCGAAGCCTTCCAAAGGTCTAGGGATTTTAACAAACATTATTTCAAAGGCTTCCAGAGGCGTGAGTTTTTAAATAATATTTTCCGAAACTTTTTGCAGAGGGTTTGGGCTTCTAACAAACACCTTCCATTGGCATCCAGTGTATTTTTATTTTAAAAATATTTTTCAAAATGCCTACAGTGGCCTCGAGTTTTAAAGAATAATTTTCCGAAGACCTGCCGATGCGTAAGGTTTTTAACAATGATATTAAAAATGCCTCCAGAATCGAGGCTTTTTAAAGAATATTTTTCCGAAGACCACGTGAGGCGTAAAGATTTTAACAAATATTTTTTCAAAGACCTACAGCAGGTTGGGTGTTCAACAAAAAATTCTCCTGAAGACCCCGAGAGAAGAAATGTTTCTAGAAATGTTTTTTTTTTAAATGCCTCCAGATGCCTCCGAAGTCGTCTGGAGGTCTAGCGATTTTAACAGACATTTTTCCAAAGGCCTCCAGTGGCGTGGGAACACTTTTGCGAAGCATAACAGAGGTCTGGCCTCCAATGGCATGGGTTTTTAAAGAATATTTTTTCAAAGCCCACCAGAGGGATGGAGATTTTAAACTAAATGACTAAATGGCTCTGGTAGAGTGAGATTATAAAGAATATATTTCCAAGTTTTCTTTTTACGAATTTTTTTCCAAAGGCGTCCAGAAGCATATGCGTTTAATAATATTTTCCCAAGGTCTCTAGAAAAAATATTTTTCATAGGTCTGCAAAGGCGAGGGGATTTAAAGCCTATTTTCTTAATGCCTCCTGAGAGACGGTGGTTTAAAAAGTATGTTTTCAAAGGCTTCCAGAGTCACAACCTTTCTAAAATGTATTTCCAATGACTTCTAAAAGAGTAGATTTTTAAGGAATATATTTCCTAGGCACCCAAAAGCCCAGAAATATATATTTCCAAGGAATCCAGAAGGATTACGATGTTCGAAAGTCCGCCAGGAGCGTCGGTGTTTTATAAAACATTTCCAAAGACATCCAAAGGAGTAGTTATTAAAAATATTTTTCCAAAGACTTCCTGAGGCTTGAATTTTAGTATTTTTAAAAGAATATTTTTTCAAGTACCACCCTATATTAAATCCAATACAAAACTATCCATTTTTTCCCCCTATTATTTAACCCATGATGAATGCATGCTAGTTAATTATTGTTTGCTCTATTTCAAGGAATACAAACTAAAAGAGAACACTGCAGATAATTAAAATACTTCCATCAGTTCACAATCCAACAGCTCTTACTAAGAAGAACAGCAACAACAACAAGGACTGCAATAAATAAATTTGATATGTTCGGATCCATAATGAACAAACTAGAAAATTGCAGTGCTAACTTTTTTGTGTAACCATTAATTATAAAATTTCAAATGCGACGACAAAGTATAAACTAACACACACTCACACTTATACTGGTTCACAAATACCAAATGTGGTAATGTGAATGTGTGTATAAATAAAATTCACAGAAAAAATGAAAAACGTAAAACAATATTATGTCTGGACATCTGGACCAACAATCAAACATGTTTACAATGACCACAACAACTACTACAAACATTGATATATGTAATCGGACAAAGAGGTTGGCATATTGCATGGCACAACCAACCAACCAACAACATGTTTGTATGACTGTAGGTAAATTGATCATACTCACCGTGTGTGTGTGTATGTGTGTGTCGTTGTGTTCGTTATGAAAGTTGAGTATAAATAACCACTTGAACGAATGACCATTACAAGAACTGTCATTTCTGTGATAATCAATCAACTTCACATAAAATATGAAATTACAATAGCGTTGCGGAATCTCATCCCCTCCCTATGGGCTCTTCGGTTAAGTTTGCTTGGTCGTTTTTTATCATCATCCAACCGAGACATGAAGTGTGTTCATGGGTATGAATCGATCGATATAAGTGTTGCACTATAAAACTTTATTATACGTGTGGATTTATGTGTGTGTGTGTGTATTAAATATGAAAATATACAAATGTAAAAGTGTCAGGTTTCCAAAAAAATGACTAAATGTAAAAATCCGTTGGAAAAAAGGGATAATTCACATGGTTATGTAAACACTGAAACATATATGGGTATTTCTGTGGAAATGTTATATATATTTTTTTTTAATTGAAATACATTTTTTTCAAATGTAATACAAACCAGTAATCAATACTAACCGACAAAGGAATGAAATAAATATGTGTATCCTTTTTGGTATAAGATTCCACTTCACGCAACAATAAGGATAAATTTTTAAAGAAATTGTTTTTCAATGTTAACGAAATAAAAGAGGCCACAAGAAGAGTGAATTGTCGGACGGGGCCGACTATATGATATCCTTCACCACTTTGGGTATATTCAACAAATGAATCTTAACAGACGTCGACAGATTTTTAAAGGACCAGTAAAATGAAATTGGATCCATAAACATGTCATTCTAAAACCAATACTAAATTTTTCATTTGGTCACATATAGAAGCTATATCTAAATTTGAACCGATTTCAGGAAACTTAACACACATCATTTTAGACCTAATTCATTACGCTGTCCCAAATTTCCGTCAAACCGAGAGGTATATAGGGACTTTGGTGCACCATTTATATTAAATCGGAGGAAAATATATATGGGAGCTATATATAAATCTGAACCGATTTTCAGGAAACTTAACACACATCATTATATACCATATGCATTATGCTGTGCCAAATTTCGTGCAAATGGAAAGATATATAGACACTTTGGTGCTCCATTTTCATTAAATCGGATGAAAATATATATAGGAGCTACATCTAAATCTGAACCGATTTTCCGGAAACTTAACTCACAACATTATATACCTAATTCATTACGCTGTGTCAAATTTCGTGCAAATCGAAAGGTATAGAGGGACTTTTGTGCCCCATTTACATTAAATCGGACGAAAATATATATGGGAGCTATATCTAAATCTGAACCGATTTTTAGGAAACTTAACACGCATCATTCTAGGCCTAATTCATTACGATATGCCAAATCTCGTACAAATCGAAAGATATATAGGGACTTTGGGGCACCATTTACATTAAATCGGGCGAAAATATATATATATCTAAATCTGAACCGATTTTCAGGAACCTTAACACACATCATTATATACCTAATTCATTACGCTGTGCCAAATTTCGTGCAAATCGGAAGATACTAAGAGTCTTTGGTGCACCATTTACATTAAATCGGGCGAAAATATATATAGAGCTATATCTAAATTTGAACCGATTTTCAAGAAACTTAACACACTTCATTCTAGACCTTATTCATTAAGCTGTGCCAAATTTCGTGCAAATCGAATGATACTAAGAGTTTTTGGTGCACCATTTACATTAAATCGGACGAAAATACATATATGAGAGCTCTATCTAAATCTGAACCGATTTTCATTACACTGTGCCAAATTTTGTGCAAATCGAGAGATATATAGACACTTTGGCGCACCATTTACATTAAATCGGACGAAAATATATATGGGAGCAATATCTATATTTGAAAGGAGACTTGGATTTATATATTTCAAGGATCAGAAGAGACCTGGATTTATATATTTCAAGGATCAGAAGAGACGTGGATTTATATATTTCAAGGATCAGAATAGACTTTGATTTATATATTTCAAGGATCAGAATAGACTTTGATTTATATATTTCAAGGATCACAAGAGACGTGGATTTATATATTTCAAGGATCAGAAGAGACTTGGATTTATATATTTCAAGGATCAGAAGAGACGTGGATTTATATATTTCAAGGATCAGAAGAGGGGTGGATTTATATTTTTCAAGGATCAGAACAGACGTGGATTTATATATTTCAAGGATCAGAAGAGGGTGGATTTATATATTTCAAGGATCGAAAGGGTCTTGGATCAGAAAGAAGAGACGTGGATTAATAGACGTGGATTTATATATTTCAAAGATCAGAAGAGACGTCGATTAATATATTTCAAGGATCAGAAGAGACGTGGATTTATATATTTCAAGGATCAGAAGAGACGTCGATTTTTATAATTCAAGAATCAGAAGAGACGTGGATATATATAGCCAAGGATCATTGTTAGAATATATATTCAAGGACAGAAGAGACGTGGATATATATATTACAGATATTTTAGGAGGCATTTTAAAATCTGCAATTTCTGTTTTTAAGGACATTTGTTCCTACATTAAATACCTTTAGAAATGTATGTACGTCACTCCATTTTATAACTACATCACATATTCCCTCATATAAATATATTCATACAAACATATTTTAACACTCACTTGCAGCTACATCTTCGTATCATATCTAATGTGCTGAGAAGAAAATATGAATTTATTTGAATAATGTCACAATAAACCATGTGTCAAATACAGGCAAAGATCCAAACACTACACACACACACACAATGGCCATCCACACCGACACACACCATAGTGTTACAGCAGTGGGGGCGCAAAAACAGGACATTGACAAAAGGCGTTCGTTGGAATACAAACAAAGTGTTTTAAAAGTAGTTGTGTCAGTCAGTCAACCAGCCAGCCAGTCAGTCCAACTGCTTACTAAAACTCTAAGGAAAGAAAGCCAGGGGTTTTATTTATCACTACATATCACTCACCTATAATGTGAGCGTGTGTGTATATATGTGTGTTCGAGTGCGTGCTGGTGTCGTTGTTGTCTTTCTTATTTTCTACTTATGAATGTCAGTTGGTTTTTTATCCTTGCCTGCGGCTGAATATCTTCTTCTTGGTTTACTTGTCATCAGATTTGTATACCGGGGGGTTATTTTGTCCGTCCCGATCAGCTATGATTGTATTCACGATACACATTGGCGTGACACATTGCCGTAGCTTTTTATGGCAATTTAATTGAGTAGAAAAACAACACGGAGATGCAAACATATCATGTCAGATGTCTGATGTACATATATAAGATTCAATGGAAATTATTTGTAATTAAAATATTAGGAGGTATTGATATATTTGCGATTTTCAAATATTTATCAGAGCTGGAGGGATTTGAAATTTTAAGGATATATATTATATAATTTTAAATTTTAATAATTTTTTTCGAGGGCGTTGATTTTTAAATATTTTTTTCATGGTCTTCACACCCCTAAGATTTTTTTCAAGGACTACTCATTTCTATGAATGTTTTAATTTTGTTTTTCAAGGACTATCATAGGTGTGGATTTCTTAAATACATTTTTTCCAAGGCTATAACAGGCGTGGATTTTTTAAATATTTTTTTTCTCAAATACCATAATATGTGCTGATATTTCGTGAACTTCAAGGAGTATCAAGGCCATAGCTTGGGTTTTTCATAGACTTCAATGAGTCTCAAGGCCATAGTCTTGGATTTTGCATAGACTTTAATGAGCCTCAAGGCCATAGGTTTATATTTTTCATAGACTTCAATGAGTATCAAGACCGTGGCTTGGGTTTTTCAAATTTTCAGGTATTTCAATGTGATTTAGAGATTTTTAAATAACACATTTCTATTCGATCCGACATTTTAAAAATCAGAGTATCTCCACACTTATATACGAATACGTATGCGGTGTTATAATAATACGCATACATGCATATGTACATACATATCTATAATTTTTTTTCTTTATTTACAAGATGATTAAATAAATCCTTGGGAAACCGAAAACATAGTCATCATTGGTAAAACAAGAAATGGCAACAACAACAGCAACATGCTGTCGTTGTCATGAACAAGAACATTACCAGAAGTATCCTGAGCAACAGCGACCTCATCAACATCGACAACTTCATTATCATATATTGATATGTTGGTGATGGCAACAACACCAACAGGAACAACAAAAATAACAACGGAAACGAAAACCAAAAAGGAAGAAAATTCTGTCACAGGACCTGTCAATGTCGCCATTTACATTCACAACCACAAAAATAACAGAAACGACAGAAAACAAACACTACCTCACGCACACAGACCCACACACACACACCATATACACTTTGACACATATAAATACTCGATATTCATGTACATGTTTAAACATGATTTCGACAGATATTGTAACACTACTACAACTACTGATGTCGTTGTTGCTCCTGCCGCCACCACCACTATTATTGTCACTTCATTTCTTCTTCTTCTAGAGAGAGAGCAGCATCTGTTCTGTTATGCTCATTGTAAATGTATGATTGATTTATTCCACTCCATTCGCATTTCGTAGCATTGTGTGATTTCAAGTGGCACTACTGTTGTTGTTGTAGCAAAAACTCTTCATCAATTCACCATGATTTTAATAATAAACGCTTACATTTCATCACAAGGCTTTTTCAGAAAGCCTGCCGCCCTGCATGCTTGTATGCCATGACATCCACCTTCCGATGCATAAATCTGTATGCGTGGGTGCGTCATACATTTGTTCACAATTTTTAATTTAATTTTAAAAAATTGTTCGCATTTCCCTCCGTCTCCGCTGTCGCCGCATTCAAAATGCTGGCAATAATAATTTGCCTGGTGATAAAAATTATGGGCGTCTCTGAAACAGCCTTTAAATGTGTGCGATGCATTCATTATCGTTTTATCACAGCTGTTATTAGACGAATGAATGAATTGGATGATGGAATATTAAGTGAATACAGTGGTGTGAGAGATGGAAATGTAAAAAAAAAATTAAATGAAAAAATTCACGGCTATAAAAAAAATATTTTGAAAATTTCACGGCTATAAAAAAAATTATTTGAAAAATCCACACCACTTATAGTCTTTAAAAAATATTTAATAATTGAAAAAATATTCTTTAGTCCTAGAAAAATATTTAAAAAAATCCACGCCGATATCTGAGCCTAGAAAAATATTTTTTTCAAAATCCATGCCTATGGCATGGCCTTGAATTTTCGAAAATCCACGTCTATGGCTGGACCCAGACAAATATTTTTTTAAAAAAATGCACGACCTTTGGCGGACCAGCCTATGTTGTCCTTTAAAAAAATATGCTTAACCAATGAGCGGAGCAGTATAGTCGGACGGGCCGACCATACGATACCTTACACAACTACCACGGAACTGTAACTTTCTGTGGATGTTTATTCCAAGCCTGGGAAATATTTCGTGATATCTACACCCTGTTGGCGATTAGATGTCAAAAGCACCTCTTCCTTACACTGACATATTTTCCCAGTATTACTAATATTCTGTACAGTCCTTCTAATTACTTGTCTAGTTCCCTTCGCCGTGGGTTGTATTGTGATGTTTGACTTTCAATTGTGGCCTATACATCGACTCGAAAAAAACACAAAATATTAAGTTTTCGGTCCACTTCATCCCAAATTCTTATCTGATCATAGGCGTTGTCATTGACCATAACTGAAATCTCATGGAAAATTTCAAAGCGATCAGAGCTATATTTCCACCCTCCAGTGTGGTAATGGGCTACTAAATAATATATGAATACATAAGCACCTGTAAATATTTTAGTGTAACTCGCACATCTGAGTCCATACGACCATATCATTGGTATCAATTTAAAGGTCAACCACTCTTCATGGATATGCTATCAACTTCTCGGGTCTTTGTTTTTCAGGGGTAAATATATACGCTATAGAATACAAATTTTGTAATTTTTCAAACAAAAGATAGGTCCATTTGACCCGCTAAATATTGACCGATCTTTATCAAAACAGGCATCCTTATTCCTTGGCCCAATCCCTTTCTCCATGCAAAAATTCGCGGTGTTTGGGCCATAATTGCGGCCTCTGTAGCGACAAGAAAACCCGACAAAAATAAAGTTCTTGGTCCATTTTATCCCCTAAATATTAAGCGATCTTTTCCAAAAACAATAGGGGTCTTCATTGGCCAGAACCCATCCTACATTCAAAATTTCGTGAAGATTGGTCCATAACTGTGGCCTGCAGCGTGTTTACAAATTATAATGGACAGACGGACGGACACACATGTCTAGATCGACTCAGCTAGTCGAGATATGACGATCGGTATACTTAAAGGTGGGTCTAGGACCAATATTTCGCGGCGTTACAAACTTTTGGGGCTGCACAAAGCTATAATACCCTGACAACATAGTTGTGTGGGGTATAAAAAGTTCTTTAAAAAGTCACGCCTCTGACTTATCGTAGAAAAATATTTAAAAATCCACACCGATATCTGAGCCTAGAAAAATATTTTTTCAAAATCCATGCTAATGGCAGGAACTTGAATTTTCGAAAATCCACGTCTATGGCTGGTCCCAGATAAATATTTTTTTAAAAGATGTACGACATCTGGCGGACCAGCTTAAGTCGTCTCTTAAAAAAAATGTTTAAAAAAATCTACTTCTATTGTTGAACCTTGAAAAAAATGTGTTTGAAAAAATCTTCTTCCATGGTTGTACTTTAAAAGATGTGTTTCTTTTTTTAATCCACTCCTAAGATTGTATTAGAAAAGTTTTCTTTAAAAAATCACGCATATGTCCAGACCATATGTCTAGAAAATTATTTTTTAAAAACCCTTTACAAACAATATGTTTTCATTTATTTTTATATTTCAACCCATTCAGAACTTGCCTTCCACTGTTCGCCAAGACTTGAGTGAATACTACAATGGAATTATATTCTCAAATGATAAATGACCAACAAGTGCTGCTGGTGCTGCCACTACTCCGATGAAGTACTTCTACGACTAATACATCTACTCAAAACCGGATAGTGGTGATGCTGAGCGACTAGTGTTGGTGTACAAGTGTTTGTATGGGTGAGTGTATGCGTTTGTAATCTCGAATTGTTCAACTGAATCTTTATCATTTTGAATTTTCATTTGCTTTCATTTCATCCGTTTTTTTATATTTTTTCTCCTTTGGAAAACATATTTTCTTCGTCTGTGTTCAACTTTTTTTCTCTCTTTTTTCTGTTTTTTTTCTGCTTGCATCAACATTCTGAAATTTTTGTAGTTTTTCCTTCTGCGTATATTTTTTCGTCGTCTTCTGTTTTGGGAGCTTTTTTATCATTTGTATAATTTTTGTTTTTCTTTGCATTTCTTTTTATTTTTTTTTCTTCGAAATGTACAAATATTTTTCATACTTCATCTTCAACATCCGCCTCCAATCCATTCATTATTCCAGCTGGCAGAATAATTTTTCTTGAGCATTTACTTTAATTGTTGTTTTCGTTATTTTTACTGATAAGAAAGGATAGCGTGGGGTGTGCTAGGAAGGTTTTTGTGACCTAAGAGGGGAAAAATATTCATTAGAAATAACAGACAATAAGTAAAAAAGTTTTAAGTTCGGCAGACCATATCTCCTTCATTCAAAATACCAAAAGCCGGACTCTTATTTTGGGGGGTTATAAAAAAACATTGATATGTACTGGCATGTATCTACCCAGAGTAATTTTATCACACATAAATATAATTAGGCTGATAAGAAAATACCGTTACGACCTTCAACAGACGTAAAATGGACCTAACACTGATAAAATTATATTTGAAAATTTCCTAACCAAATTTCCTAATTTTTGCCAAAAGGTTTTGCATCCTCCAACAACCCAGAATGATAAATTATAGCCACTTCGATTGGAATTGGAATGGACTTGTATATAAAGACTATGCCCAAAATTTTCTGCGAAGAAGATTTTAAAGTACCAAGAACCCGAAATGTGAAAATGCATAAATTACAAAATGCGGACCACACTTTCCAAATAGCAAACAATTGCCGGAACCCATATATGGGGGCCATACCAAAATGTGGACCTGCAAGGAAGAAGTTATTTATCCACTAACAACCCAGAATCCATATGCTTGATTTGGAGATTTATTCCATTGGCCATTCAAATACCTAAACTGAGGCAGGACCTGTGTACGGTGTGAGAATCTATGCCAGCCTGCAAAAACCTAGAGTACATCCACTTCGGCTGGAAAACCATACAAAGACATCAAAATAACGAACATGTTTCTATAAAAATTTTGAAGATCTCATGTCCATTCAACTCGCCTATAAAAACCTCCTGGCTGACTATAAAAACTCTCTAAAGTCTCACTGTCCCTCCAGCTCGTCTATGAAGATTTCTTGGTACTTCAGCTAGTCTATGAATGCTACCTGCCTGCCCCACCAACTCGCCTGTGAAGATTGTCTGGTCCTCCAGTTCATCTTTAAAAACTCACTGGCCCTCCAGCTTCTCTATGAAGATTTACAGGTCTTTTATCTCCACCATAAGGACTCAGTGGTTCCACAGCTCGTCTAGAAAGACGAAATGAAATTGGTTCATTAACCCTCCAACTTGTTTATAAGTACTCACTGGACCTCTAGTTTAACTACTAAAATTCCCCGGCTCTCATCTATGGCCCTAAAATTAGTCTATAAAGACTACCTGGTCCTTCAGTTCGACTATACAGACTCTCCGGCCTATACAGCCTCACTGGCCCCTCCAGTTCGTCTATACAGCCTCACTGGCCCATCCAGTTCGTCTATACAGCCTCACTGGCCCATCCAGTTCGTCTATACAGCCACACTGGCCCATCCAGTTCGTCTATACAGCCTCACTGGCCCCTCCAGTTCGTCTATACAGCCTCACTGGCCCCTCCAGTTCGTCTATACAGCCTCACTGGCCCCTCCAGTTCGTCTATACAGCCTCACTGGCCCCTCCAGTTCGTCTATACAGCCTCACTGGCCCCTCCAGTTCGTCTATACAGCCTCACTGGCCCCTCCAGTTCGTCTATACAGCCTCACTGGCCCTCCAGTTCGTCTATACAGCCTCACTGGCCCCTCCAGTTCGTCTATACAGCCTCACTGGCCCCTCCAGTTCGTCTATACAGCCTCACTGGCCCATCCAGTTCGTCTATACAGCCTCACTGATCTGTCCAGTTCGTCTATACAGCCTCACTGATCTGTCCAGTTCGTCTATACAGCCTCACTGGCCACTCCAGTTCGTCTATACAGCCTCACTGGCCACTCCAGTTCGTCTATACAGCCTCACTGGCCCCTCCAGTTCGTCTATACAGCCTCACTGGCCCCTCCAGTTCGTCTATACAGCCTCACTGGCCCCGCCAGTTCGTCTATACAGCCTCACTGGCCTCCAGTTCGTCTATACAGCCTTACTTACGTCTATACAGTCCCAATGGTCCTGCAGTTCATCTTTGCAGACTCACTTGCGTCCAGTTCGTCTATGCAGACTCGCAATTCGCCTATACTGACACACTGACCCACCAGTTCGACTACAAAGACTAAATGCACCTCCAGTTTGTTTATAAAGGCTCACTGACCCTGGCGTTCGTGTATATAGACTTATTGGCCTCAAGCCCGAACAGAAAGACTCACTAATCCTCCAACTTTTCTATAAAGTATCCCTGGCCCTTCAGTTTTTTTATAAAGATTCACTGGCACCCTGACCATGTATAAAGACTCACTGGTCCAAGTCATCTATAAAGATTCACTGGTCCTCTAGTTCGTCTATAAAAACTCAAGGCCCTTCAGTTCGTCTACAAAGACGAATTGAAATGCCAGTTAACCTATAAAAATTCACTTGGTAGATTTACTATCATTTTACCTCCCATATAAAGACTCCCTGGCCCTACTGCTATAATGACGATCAGAAATGTTACATAGTCTTTAAATATTCGCTAGCCCTCCAAGTCGCCTACAAAGACTTACATTCATGCCAGCTTATCTATGAATACTCTTTAAACCTCCAGTTCGGCTATGAAGTGTTTCCGACACTCCAGCTTGACTATAGAAATTCATTGACTTACCAGGTCATCTATTAACCTCCCTGATCCCTCAGCTCGGCTATGTTCTCCGGGTCTCAATTTTGTCCGCGAAGACATTCTTGCCCTTTAGGTCACCTATAAATACTCCCCTACTCCCCAGCACGTATAAAGAGACTTATTCTGTGAAGACTCTCTGGCTCTCCAGTTTATCTATGAAGACTCCTCGCCTCAACAGATCTTGTCTTTTAAGACACCATGCTCCTCCGATTCATCTGAAAATGCTTCCTGCTCTCTGAGGACTCTATGTCCCTACAGCTGTAGTTTCATCCATAAGAACTCCCTAAAACCCACCTCGCATTCGTCCCAGCAGCATTTGTATTTTTTTTCTTAGACATCTGATTACGGTCTGTACTTAGCTGCTGTTTTTAGGGGTTGGCAAATAATTGTGGTGCTTTAGTTTTGATGTTCGACAATCTTCTGTTTCTTAAGAAACAAATCCCTAACCCCTCTCTCTTTCTCTATGATTCCCTTTCTCTAAAAATATGTTTTATATTTCGCTAAATAGTTGCATCGGTCTTTGATGTTGTTGCCTGAAAAATGGATTTGAAGCAGTTAGTCCACATTTATCCTGTTGTTGTTGTTGTCGCCGTCGTCTTTGTTGCTGGTGATGAAAATGGAATTGCAACAAATAAATCACGTCCTGGTGATTTTTCTAAAAAAGAAAATCACGGCACGCATTTAATGTGGTATTTAGTGCGAGGGTGCATTTGTGTGACTGGGGATGTGTTGTCGGTTGGCTGGCTGACTGACTGACTGACCAGTGCTGCTGTTGATGCAGCTGCTTGTTGGTGGTGTTGATGTTGTTCATGCTGTTGTTAGCCTCACGTTTCCAGTTCCATTTGTGTTGCATTTTTTCTTCTGTTGCACTTCTTCCATTTGCAATGTCTGTTATATCCTTCACCATGGTCAGCGGTCACCAACGGCAGTGGCGCTTAGCAGCTGTATGGTTTCCAAAAGATTTCCCTGTTTTCTTTTCTTTTTGCCACATCTTCATTATTGCCATCATCAGCATCATCCTCGTTGCCGTCATCTTCATCAGCAACATTGTTTGTCTTTACTTGAATGCGTTTCCCAAAATGTCGCTTTTTCTTTAAAACCGTCTTAAGTTTCCTTGTTTGCTTCTTCTTTTTCTCGCTTAGGATGGCTACTGAAATTTTTGTCATTGCAGGTTGGCTGGTATTTATTCGTTCATTCGTTAGCTCGTTTTATTCTTAATTTGTAGCATTCACATCGTGGTAATTGCAGTTAAAATGTTTCCATGCATTATCCACATCGTTGTTGGCGGTGTGGTTCGAACACAGGATGAACATGGTCCTCCTTCAAAGATTCGAGGCATTTTTTGGATTAAAAGTATACTACAGAATATTGTTGTTGTGGGGGTGATATCTAAATTAATTCATTGCATTTTATCTGTCGCTTATTTTTGTTTTTCTTTGCGAGCATTTCTCTTTCATGTCATTTACCTCTTTTTAATGTCACCTTGGTGGGGTGTTCCACAAGTAAATGGTATATTGAAAGTAATGGATACAATTAGTTAAATTATATTGAAATGTCCCTTTGCTGCAGCATCTTCATCCACTTTATATTTTACGTTCATATTTAAGATAAATATTTGAATTTTCTCTCCTCATGCTTTAAGGGGGTCGGGGGATCGGATAGCATAATATTTATTTTCACGCTTCTGCAAATATTTTTACAATAGCATTTTTCGCACAAACATCAGCACAGCAGTAGCTGGTATTTATTTATTAAATAAAAATACATTCGAGGTTTTACGGAATTACCACAGATAAACCCATCAGCTAGCTGTGCAGCGAGACCACACCAAAAACAGCAACAATATATGCAAAATATTTATGAACGAATTTTAATGATTTTTTTTTTTGGGAATTTTTATTAAAAATTGCCAAAAAAAACGCAAAAAAAAATTTCGGTATAATTTTGAGTTTTTATTATTTCTGTTGCGGATTTTCCATCAAGAGATTTATGTACATCAGAGTATGGAATATATATGAATTATTTGTTCTGATAATATTAGTTTTGTTTGAGGTATTGAATAATCAATCTAACAAATTGATATTGACAGTAAAATACAGAACCATTTTTCGCAAGGTGGAGAACGCAGATAACATACCAAAAATATGCACAGAACAAGGCATAAAAAACGTAATAATTTTTACCACATGTAATATAAGGCGTGGATATGTTAAAGAATATTTTTTTGAAGTATCCGAAATAGGCGTGCATTTTTATACCCTACACAACTATGTTGTCAGGGTGATATATCTTTGTGCAGCCCCGAGAGTTTGTAACACCGAGAAATATTGGTCCTAAACCCACATTTAAGTATACCGATCGTCATATCTCGACTAGCTGAGTCGATCTAGACATGTGTGTCCGTCCGTCTGTCCATTATAATTTGTAAACACGATACAGACCACAGTTATGGACCAATCTTCACGAAATTTTGCATGTAGGATGGGTTCTGGCCAATGAAGACCCCTATTGTTTTTGATAAAGATCGGCTAATGTTTAGGGGATGAAATGGACCAAATCCTAAATTGTTGTCGGTTTTTCTGGTCGCTCCAGAGGCCGCAGTTATAGTCCGAACATCATGAAATTTTACATGGAGAAGGGGATCGGGCCTAAGAATAAGCATGCCTGTTTTGATAAAGATCGGTCAATATTTAGCGGGTCAAATGGACCCTGACTTTTGTGTGAAAAATTACAAAATTTTTATTCTGGGGCGTACATACTTGCGTACTTTATTCTGGGGCGTACAGATACACGAGATGTTGATAGTATGTCCAAGATGAGTTGTTGACCTTCAAATTGATACTAATTATATGATCCGATGCGTATACGTAATTAAGTAAAGGCGACTAAGTGCATATTATTACTATTACTCCATTAGAGGACGGAAATGTCGCGCTGATCGCTTTGCAATTGTAAATGAAGTTCCGATTATGGTCAAGGACGACGCTTATAGATTTCGGTGAAGTTGAGATTTCATTCGGGGGTGCAATGAACCGAAAACTTTAATTTTTTCAGATTTTCTAGTCGCTCTAGAGGCAATTATTATATACAGAACATCACATATTTTATAAGGTGAACATATCTGACCAAATACTTAGAGGGTCAAATCAACCAAAACCTTAAGTGACCAATTTTTTAATGTATGGCGTAAAAATTCACTTGAAGAAAAAACATTTTGGAAAATATGCAAGACTCAGAAAAGGAGTTGTTGATCTATAATCGGTAAAAAGGGTGCAAATATCACGAGATATTGCCCAGGCTCAGAATATAGAACCCCCAGACAGTGTGATTTTCGTTGTAGTTGTGTGGGGTATCATATGGTCGGCCCCTTCCGACTATACTGCGCCGCTCACTGGTTTAAGGATATTTTTCAAGTACCTAAACTATACGAGGATTTTTTAAAGAATACTTTTTCAAGTACCCAAAACGGACGAGGATTTTTAAAAGAATATTTTTTCAAGTGCCCATAAGGCATAGATTTTTTAAAGAATATGTTTTCAAGTGCCCTTTAGACATGGATTTTTTAAAGAATATTTTTTTAAAGTACACAGTATTTTTTCAATATCACTATTGTCGTTTCACACGGAACAATTCGATATTTCCACCATCTCGTTAATTTATTTATAAAGTCATTTGGATGGCTTGTTCATTTCAGTATTGGTTGATGGATTTTGATATATGACAAATTTGCTTTAAACCCGAAAATATATATTTGACATGCAGGCGCGATACTCGACAAAAAAGTACCACATATATCATCAATAAAAGTCGACAAGAAAATTCTGTGGTGTTCATCACCACTGCCACCAACAAAAGCATTTTATTCGACAAATTATTAAATATTTTTGTGGTTTTAACATCGAATGAGCCACAACCAAATAGGAAAATAAAGTCAGGGGTTCGATAACTTGACTTTTCAGGAGGGAAAAATACCATAAAACCTAGCAAGGGGAAAAAGGTCCAGGTAATTCCATATTTTATTTTCAATCCATTATTATTTGTTAACCGAAAAATATTTATTTTTTGTAAACCACTCTGATTGGAAAATTCAAAAAATTATATGTTTTTTCAATATTTGCTCTCAGTTTCATGTTGAAATAAATATATTTTTTACGTGGAACCTGTGTTATCATGACTAGCGTTTATTATAACCTTCACCACACTGTGGTACAGGGTGTTATGTCTTTGTGCATATGTTTGTAACAGGCAAAAGGAAACGAGATAGACACATGGTTCCTTTTGAGAAGATACATAGATTCACTTTCTGAGTCGATTTATGCATGTCCGTCCGTCTGTTGGTGTTAAATTTTAAAGAAAGTACGGGTCGCATTTATAATCCGATTTGGATGAAAATTTGCAAAGCTCACTTGTTTGGCCCAAGGACGAACCCTATTGAAATTGGGAAAATTCGGTACAGATTTAGAAAAAGCTCCCATATATAGTTTCGTCCGACTTCAGGTAAATATATCTTTCGATTTGCACGAAATTCGGCATAACGTACTGAATTGAGCCGAGAATGATGTCTGCCAAGTTTCGTGAAAATCGGTTCAGATTTAGATATAGCTCCCATATATAGTTTCTTCCGATTTCAGGTAAATGGTGCACCAAAGTCCACATATAATTTTCGATTTCACGAAATTTGCCATAACGTACTGAATTGCGCCCAGAGTGATGTCTGCCAAGTTTCGTGAAAATCGGTCCAGATTTAGATATAGCTCCCATATATAGTTTCGGCCGATTTCATGTAAATGGTGCACCAAAGTCCCTGTATATATTTCGATTTTCACGAAATTTGGCATAACGTACTGACTTGAGCCGAGAATGATGTCTAGCAAGTTTCGTGAAAATTGGTTCAGATTTAGATATAGCTCCCATATATATTTTCGTCCGATTTCATGTAAATGGAGCACCAAAGTCCCTATATATAAATCGATTTGCATGAAATCTGGTATAACGTACTGAATTGAGCCCAGAGTGATGTCTGCCAAGTTTCGTGAAAATCGGTCCAGATTTAGGTATAGCTCCCATATATAGTTTCGGCCGATTTCATGTAAATGTTGCACCAAAGTCCCTATATATCTTTCGATTTTCAGGAAATTTGGCATAACGTACAGAATTGAACCTACAGTGATGTCTGCCAAGTTTCATGGAAATCGGTTCAGATTTATATATATATATATATACTGAAATTACTACAATCTAACCTGTGACAAGTATAGTTTAAATCGGTTCCATATATATTTTCGTCCGTCGGATCGGATGACTTTACTACTTTCCTTACTGGCTTTTGTTTTGACAAATTTGGAAATATATAATATTTGGAATTTCTCAAAACAAATCATTTTTAGTGATAAGTATACCGCATTTCGACCTAATTCCACTTCTAATATAAGACCTTATCTAGATCTCCATACTGAAATTTAGTTGTAAATTTTGAAATCCCTAGCAATCGTCATGCAACCGCCTATGACATGCACAAATTTTCATCCCATAATGCATACGTGTGAAAAATTGTTCGGTGGCTAAGTGCGTGTGTATGTGTGTGCGGCAAAATAAAAATTGTTGCCTTTATCCAAAGTCGGTGTAGGCCTGAAAAATAACGAACGTACCAAAAAAAAAAACATCCCGGAAAGTATAATAATTTGTTTAAGCTTTCATGCATGAAAATATGGAAAACTTCAAGCCTTTCAAAAACAAACATCAACTCGAAGTGGTACACACCGATACACAGAGGTAAATGTTTGCATATTTGCAGCAACAGTATACGCAGGAAAACAGGCACAGTGGGACAATACCATATAATAATTTAAAATTATTTCTAAGGAATAGTAAGTGATATAAAATAATGGGACCAAATGTCGGATTCAATTGGCATATAAGATATTTATTTGTAACCTGCAAGTTCTAAACGAAGTTTATTAGTTCCTAGTTTCTATCTTCACCCATTGTCACCGTTTCACAACACTGTTCTGTGTTTTTAATACGAACATAAATATTAATTAAAATTTCTTGAAAAATATAAAATACCTCTAGCATTTTCTGTTGCATGAAATGAAATTTTAGATTATTTAATGTGTAGTACACACAAATACGCACACACACACACACACACATCACTTGCACAAATTATAAATTAAAATGTCGAAGCGTAACAAAAACCTGAACTATTCCGTAATTATTTAGGTAGGTAAACAACCAAAACACGCATAAAATCCGTGCTTATTATTGTGTATGAAAAAATATTCCCTAAAATATTCTTTAAAAATAGATCGATCGAAATCGAAAAAAATATTCTTTAAAAATCGACGCCTTTGGCAGACATAAAAAAATATTCTTTAAAAAATCCACGCCTTTGGCAGACATAAAAATATATTTTTTTATCCAGTAAGGCAAGTAGTAAAGTCGGACGGGGCCGACTGTATGATACCCTTCGCCACTATGGGTATATTAAACAGGACTACTAACATGAAATTGGATGAAGTAAACTTTATCTACATGTAAATCGATCAATTCAAAAACATGTCATTCGTTTGTTACAATAAGGCAAAAGTATGTTAATCGACTTCAAATAAATATCAATAGGACATCCGTTGGGCTATGTCTGTACTTCTAGAAAACGCAAACGCATTTCATGTCAATCTGACAAACATGAGGAGTTTGATGCACCATTTACCGATTTCACCGGAAGCTATAACCGATTTCAACGATACTTACCATAGGTTAGGTTATACTAATTTCAGTACGCTTTGTTCCTATCAGCCATATATTGGTTCCATGGTACTCAATAACCTAAAATCCATCGATAATATATAAGGGTCCAATATCTAAATCTCAACCGATTTTCACGAAACTCAGCACACATCGTTCCAAATTTCGTGCAAATCGAAAGATATAGGGACTTTGGTGCACAATTTACATTAAAACGGACGAATATATATATATATATATATATATAGGAGCTATATCTTGATCTGAACCGATTTTCATGAAACCTGGCTGACATCACTCCAGGTTCAGTTCAGTATGCCAAGCCAAATTTCGTGAAAATCTAAAGATATATGGGGACTTTGCTGCACCATTTACATAAAATCGGACGAAATTATATATGGAAGCTACATCTAAATCCGAACCGATTTTCACGAAACTCGGCAGACATAACTTTAGGCTCAATTCAGTACGTTATGCCAAATTTCATGCAAATTAAAAGATATATATAGGGACTTTGGTGCACCATTTACCTAAAATTGGGCGAAACTATATGGGAGCTATATATCAATCTGAACCGATTTTCACGAAACTTGGCAGACATCACTCCAGTACAGTATACCAAATTTCGTGCAAATATAATGATTTTCAGGGACTATGGTGCAACATTTGCCTAAAATCGGACGAAAATATATGTGGAAGCTATATCGAAATCTGAATCGATTTTTCCGAAATTTACACACATCATTCTAGACTCAAGTCAGTACGCTGTGCCAAATTTCGTGCAAATCGAATGATTTTCAGGGACTATGGCGCACCATTTACCTAAAATCGGGCGAAACTGTATATGGAAGGTATATCTAAATCTGAACCGATTTTAACGAAACTTAGCACACGACATTCTAGACTTAATTCAGTACGCTGTGCCAAAATTTGTGCAAATCGAATGATTTTCAGCGACTTTGATGTACAATTTACCTAAAATCGGGCGAAAATATATGTGGGAGCTATATCTAAATCTGAACCGATTTTCACGAAACTTAACACACATCATTCTACACCTTATTCAGTGCACTGTGCCAAAATTTGTGCAAATCAAATGATTTTCAGGGACTATAGGGCACCATTTACCTAAAGTCGGACGAAACTGTATATGGGAGCTATATCTAAATCTGAAGCGATTTTCACGAAACTTAGCACACATCATTCTTGACTTACTACAGTCCGCTGTGCCAAATTTCGTGCAAATCGAATGATTTTCAGGGACTATGGTGCACCATTTACCTAAAATCGGGCTAAACTGTATATGGGAGCTATATCTAAATCTGAACCGATTTTCACGAAACTTAGCACACATCATTCTACATCTTATTCAATGCGCTGTGCCAAAATTTGTGCAAATCGAATGATTTTCAGGGACTAAAGTGCACCATTTACCTAAAGTCGGGCGAAACTGTTAATGGTAGCTATATCTAAATCTAAACCGATTTTCTCCAATTTCAATAGGGTTCGTCCCTGGGCCAAATAAGTGACTTCTGCCAAATTTCATTCAAATTGGTTTATAAATACGACCAGTACCTTGTATACAATTTAAAATCAACAGACGGACGGACATGCATAAATCGTCTCAGAAAGTGATTCTATGTATGTTCTCAAAAGGAACTATGGGTCTATCTCGATTACTGTTACAAACATATCGACGCCTCCGAACCATAATATGCTAAGTCGACTTAGCATGTTTTAAAGTTCTTTACGTTTTTAGTTACTACGGTTCTTAATTTAAATTCACGGAAATTTTGGTTATCTTCGGCCAATCCAAACCAAAGTTATAAGCAAAAATGTACTTAGCATGGCACGTACGATTAAAGAAACGTCCATACTTTGAAAGCTTCTACTGAAAAACTCACTTTTCAGACTTAGCGTACTATGGTTCGAGGCGTCGATATGTACAAAGACATAATACCCTGTACCACAGTGTGGTGAAGGGTATAAATTTATAAAATTCTTTGAAATCCACGCCCAAAGAAGCAATAGAAGTGCATTAAAAGATATTCTGGAAAAATCGACGCCAATAGAAGTGCATGAAAAAATATTCTGGAAAAATCGACGCCAATAGAAGAGCATGACAAATATTTTTTTAAGAATCCACGCCTATATTTGATTCCTTTGAAAAAATATTCTTTATATAGACCATGCCTATATTTGAATTCAAAATATTCGCATTCAGCTCCATTTTTTATGTACAAAGAATTTGTCAGCATTCCCCCCATGGAATAGCTCATAGAAGTTAATTTGAACATAAATTATACACTTGTTATATCTGCACGTCAATGTGAGTATGTTTGTGTGTTTATGAATAAAAGTGAGTAATTAATTTCACAAGAATATTTTCACCTATCTTCTGGGATATATCTGTCTACGTGGAAATGTATTGTGTTATTAGAGGCATCTTTAAAATGTGTCTTCTTTTTTGTTAGCATTTTAATAGGTTACAAACTGAATTTTTTTATCAGCAGACAAGAGGAAACCTTTTTTGAAGAGCAAAAAAAATACTTTTAATTTTATGGTAGTATGTAAGCAGCGTGTGTATATTAAAAATATCTGAAGTTGAAAATAAATTTAAAAAGCATATTAAAAGGCCCTTCAAAAAATATTCTTAAAAGGAATATTTTTTTGGTCCTTAAAAACTATTCTTTAAAAACCTATGCCTTTTTTGGACCCTGAAGAAATACTCTTTAAAAAATGTTTAAAAAAAATAATCACGACATCCTTCAACTATAAAGTCAACACAAATTTTGGCATCAGACCATAATTTTTGTTTGTTTAAACAAAGAAAATCAATTAATTTAAATTATTAAAAAATT
The DNA here is from genome assembly GCF_032173495.1 of Musca vetustissima. Lineage (NCBI taxonomy): Eukaryota > Metazoa > Arthropoda > Insecta > Diptera > Muscidae > Musca > Musca vetustissima. Next base: position 64,379 of record NW_026887416.1, read on the forward strand.
GTAATAGTCGTTTGTAAATACTTTACATATGAATAATGGTTACATTTCCATTCAGGTGGTCTTAAGGTCATTTATTTAAAGAATAATATAAATAATATAAACAACCAAAAGTTAAGTAAAACCAAATGCGATATTTAACCCTCAAATCGCTTTATGGGTAAATTTACACAGTGCGAAAAATTTCGCAAAAAAAAATTAGTACGGAATTGGATATATAGCGCCTCAAATTTTTATTTATCATCATCGTTCCAAATGTAGAGAATAATATTATGATATCTGAGTACTATTTCAATACAATATCTAATTTTTCTATCTTATCCATGGCTCATTGCCTGTTTTAAGTTTAATTATCTTAGTTTCACCTACGACTTTCATTGATTCTGTAAACAATATTATCAAAAAGAATTTTTGGTTAAAAAAAATAAATAAATTGCTGCAATTGTTATTGTTTTACTCGATTGAGTAAATAGAAACCACAATAATAACATTTTTTGAATATTAGAATAAAAATTGATTTCTTTCATATAAAACAATAAATATGTATATATATATATATATAACAAAGTTATGTTCTGATTGATAAACTATTTCTTAAGAAAAAAAAAACAAAAATCTATTTATGAAAATAAATTAAAAAGAAAAATATTATTTTTGAAGAACTCACAAAGTTAGCCGCAATAACGCAATGGGAAACAAAAAAATATAATCTGTGTCAATTGGAAATCCAAATATTTCAATAATATTTTTTTCCTGAAGAAAAAAAAACAATTTAATGGCAAATTACACAATAAAGTATATCAAATTCTTGGAATTTTTTTTGAGATTAAAACCAAAAATAATAATTACAAATAAATTATAAACAGTATATAAAACCATAATAAATGTGTGGATTATTCAGAGAATATTTTTCTAACTACACAAAAATGTGTAGATTTTTGTCAAGTAACCAAAAAAGCCATTGGATTTTAAAAGAAATTTTTTTCACATAGACATTTCTAAAATAATATTTTTTAAAGGACTAAGCATGGGCTTGTATTTTTTAAAGACTATTTTTTCAGGTAAGATAAGGCGAGGGTTTTTGAAAAAAGTTTTCTTCTGTAATGTATTAAAATATATTTTTACAGATCTTCTTTAGACCTACATATTTTTGAAGAATACTTTTCCGAGTCTACAATAGGAGTGTGTTATTTAAATAATATTTGTCCAGATCTGGAATAGGCATGGATGTTTTAAAGAATAATTTTTTATAAGAGGCTGCGATTTTTAAAACATTACTTTCTTAAGATTTATCAGAGGCGTGAATTTTTTAAGAATATTTTAATCAAAGTCTGCTATAGGCCCGGATTTTTTAAAGAATATTTTTTCAAGTTCTGCTAAAGGCATGGATGTTTTAAAAAATATAATTCCCAGGTCTATCAAAGACGTAAATTTTTTAAGGGTATACTGTAGGCATGGATTTTTTAAAGAATAATTTTTCAGGGTCTATTATAGACGTGATTTTTTTAAAGAATATTTTTTCAGGTCTACCATTGGCGTGGATTTTTCAAAGAATATTATTTAGGGTCTAAAATAGGCGTGCATTTTTTTAAGAATATTTATACCCTTCACCACACTGTTTTTTATTGCCTTTTGGATTTTTTAAAGAATATATTTTCATGGTCTACTAAAGGCGTGGATTTTTTTAAAGAATTGTTTATTGGCCTTGAAGAAGCGTGAGTTTTTAAAGAATATTTTCTATCACCTTTCGGAGGTGTGGATTTTTTAAAGAATATTGTTATGGCCTCTAAAAGACGTGGATTTTTTAAATAATATATTTTCTATAAACTTTAAGAGTTGTTGATTTTTTATACCCTTCACCCCACTGTGGTACAGGGTATTATGTCTTTGTACATATGTATGTATAAAATAACTTTCTAAGTCGGTTTATGCATGTGCGTCCGACCGTCTGTTTATGTTAAATTGTAAACAAAGTACAGTTCGCATTTACGATTCAAATTGATTGAATTTTGGCTCAGCTCATTTATTTAGCCCAAGGACGAAACCTATTGAAGTTGGGAAAAATCGGTTCAAAATTAGATATGGGTCCCAAATACATTTTCGTCCGATTTAAGGTAAATGGTGTACCAAAGTCCCTATATATCTTTCGATTTGCACGAAATTTGGCATGGCGAATTACGTCTAGAATGATGTGTGCAAAGTTTCGTGAAAAACTGTTCAGATTTAGATATAGCTCCCATATATATTTTCCTCCGATTTAAGGTAAATGGTACACCAATGCCCCTAAATACCTTTCGACTTGCACGAAATTTCACACAGTGTACTGAATTAAGCTTAGAATGATGTGTGCTAAGTCCCGTGAAAGTCGGTTCAGATTTAGATATAGCTCTCATATATATTTTTATCCGATTTAAGGTAAATGGTACACCAATGTCCCGAAATATCTTTTAATATGCACGGAACTTGGCAAAACGCTCTGGATTGAGCCTAAAATGGTGTGTGCTAAGTTTCGTTTAAATCGATTCAGATTTAGATATAACTCCCATATATATTTTCGTCCGATTTAATGTTAATGGTGCACCAAAGTCCGAATATATTTTTCGATTTGCATGAAATTTAGCATAGCGTACTGAATTGAGCCTAGAATGATCTGTGCTAAGTTTCATGAAGATCCGTTCAGATTAAGATATAGCTCCCATATATATTTTTGTCCCATTTTACATAAATGGTGCACCAAACTCCTAATGTTTGTCCGATTAACACGAAATTTTGCAGTCATAGCTTTTATATATATTTCCTACGGATGTCTGATTGAAATAAAATTTTTACAAGTCTTTTTCCAGACGACTCTGAATATGCCCGAATGAAATTAAATTTATCATAGGTTGCAGAAAGACATGAGTAAGTTCCTTCGAGGTAAGGATAGATATATGTACAATATGCCCAAAGTGCTGAAGGGTATCATATAGTCGGCCCAGTCCGACTTTGCTATTTTCCTTAGTGGTTTTTAAAGAACATTTTGCAAGGTCCATCAGAAGCGTGGATTTCTTTAAACGATATTTTTTTCAAGGTATATCAAAGGCTTGGATTATTTAAAGAATATTATTTCAATGATTGGATTTTTTTAAAGAATATATTTTCAAGGTCTATCCTAGGGGTGGATTTTATAAAGAATATTTTTTCAAGGTCTATCAGAGGCGTGCATCTTTTGAGGAATATTTTTTACAAGGTATATCAGAGGCGTGGATAATTTGAAGAATACTTTTTTTCGAGGTCTATCCAAGGCGTGGATCTATCGAAGAATATTTTTTTTCAGGGACTATCAGAGGCGCTGATCTTTTGAAGAATACTTTTTCGAGGTCTATCCGAGGCGTGGATCTATCGAAGAATATTATTTTCAGGGTCTAACAGAGGCTTGGATCTTTTGAAGAGGCGAGGAATTTCAAGGTCTATCAAAAGCGTGGATTTTTTAAAGAACATTATTCAAAGTCTATCAGAATCGTGGATTTTTAAAGAATATTTTTGCAAGGGTATTGTAGTCGTGGAATTTTTTTAAGAATATTTTTGGAGCGGTAGTAAAGGCATGATTACTATAGAATATTTTTTCCAGGTCTTTAGGGGCCTGATTTTGTTAAAGAATGTTTTTCCAGGTCCATATAATTTAAAAGAGATATTTATCTCTAGAAATATTTTCCATGTTTACCAAACGCATGTTTTTTAAGGAATATTTTTTGAAGGTCTTTTTGGTTTTTCGCAATTCTGGCGTATACGAAAACTATTCCAGAAAATGTGCAATACAGATCCATGTTTAATAGCATCCTTAATTTTTTGGTATGTTAAAGCTACTGGCTTAATTTTCCCAACTGACTGTCTGTATGTTATTGTCAACAAACAGAAATAGTCACCAATACAACTGTCCTGTCACAAACATAAAACACATACAAGTGGTTGTAATAAATTTTTTTAATATGTGTGAAAATCTACATCGATGTATATTGTGTACATGTATGCTTTCATACATGTGTGTTGGTATATGACTCGGTGCTTCCAACTGTTCAAGTTGCATGTTACACCTTCATACCATTGCACAAACAAAAAAAACGTACTCCACAACTCTTTCGCACTCTCACACAAACCCACTTAAAATACTCAAAAAAAATGGAATTGTGTACGTTGTGTTGCTGTTGTTGTTTTTTCGTTTACCCTCACTCTCTCGCAAGTTTTTGCTTTTGTTGTGTTGTAAATTGTTGTAATTGAATGTTACAAAATGTAGGTCAGAGGGTTTTTGTGCGTTTTTTCCACTTTTTTCTTTTTGATAGGCAACTAACTCTTGGCGTTTGTTACTCTAAAGTACTAATTTGTCAGGGGTGTGGGGAGAATTTAACGTACATCAAAATTAATTCCAGGATGTTCCATATATACACATCAAGGCGAGATTTATTGAATGCAGTATAGGGAAGTTAAAATGTATCTGTATTTTAATTTAAAAACCTTCATTCGAGAGCTTTTCCACGTGCAGGGCCTCCCATTTTGGCAATATGCTTTAATTTAAATTTAAATTTTAGTAAACCCCCACCAACAAATTTTCTGTTAAAACATCGACGCCTCTGTCTAAAGTACTTCAGTTAGCCTCTAATGTTGTAGACCTTGTAGTTGTGGTGTTTTTTGTTTTGCATTTTTTCATTTATGTTGATGTTGCCGTTACTGGAAATCCACTAAATACCTCTTTAGAGTTGCAGGCAAGTCCAAAGCAGCGGCACCAAAAACAAAACACGCAGTCTATATCATGAGTGCACATTCCAACTCACCATCACTCCGCGTAGTGTAAATTAAATACCATTAATTAGAGTGGGATAAGTACATTTTTATATAGAAAATATTTAGGCAACAATTATATACAAACGAAGCTATATTACTTTAATTAATAATTTTTATTTGAATAAGTAAATAGGTGATGTAAAGTAAATATTTCAATAAAAAGCTTAATAAAAAAGCAATAGAACAACTAAATATAAATAATAAATGGCACACTTAAATAGATTTATATAATAAAAAGGCAAATATATAAATATATATATACGTGTTAAACTATTTTATTCCAAATACTATTTAACCAAATAAATGCTTGTCATGGCCTTTGATAAAAAAATTGGACAAAAAACATCATAAAATGTTATCTAAAAATACATGCACTATCTTGTTCAAAACATTCGAGACATTTTTTTTTTTTTTTTTTTTTGATAGACCATAAAAAATATTCTTAAAACCAGTGAGTGGAGCAGTATAGTCTGACGGTACACTACACAACTTCCACGAAAATCTAATTTTCTGTAGCTTGGGAAATATTTCGCGATATTTGCACCCTCTTATCCTTAGGTCAACCAATATTACTAATATTCAGTACAGCTCTTCAAATTACTTCCCCACATTCCCTTCACCGTGGTTAGTGTTGTGATGTTCAGCTTTCAATTGTGGCATACAGATCGACTCGAAAAACTACAAAAAATTTAGTTTTCGGTCCACTTCATTACAAAATTATTTTCTATTCATCACCGCAAATTATAGGCGTTGTCCCCATAGAAAATTTGAAAGCGTTCAGCACTATTTTTCCACCCTCTAGTGTGGTAATGGAATACTAAATTATATTTGAATACGTAAGCACCTGTAAATATTTAAGTGTAACTCCCACATCGAAGTACATACTACAACATAATTGCTACCAATTTAAAGGTCAACCACTCCTCTTTGATATACTGCCAACTTCTCGGGTCTATATCATTCAGGTCCATTTGACCCGCTAAATATTGACCCTTCTTTTTTGAAAACTGGCATGCTTATTCTTTGGCTCGATCCCCTTCCTCATGTATAATTTCGCGAGGCTTGGGCCATAATTGCGGCCTCTGGAGAGACCAGAAAAGCAGACAAAATTTTTTTCTGGTCCATTTCATCCCCTACATAATACCCGATCTTTACCAAAAACAATAGAGGTCTTCATTGGCCAGAACCCATCCTATATGTAAAATTTCTTGAAGATTGGGCCATAACTGTGGCCTGCATCGTGTTTACAAATTATAATGGACAGACGGACGGACACATGTCTAGATCGACTTAGGTAATCGAGGTATGACGATCGGTATTTTAAGAGGTGGGTCCAGGACCAGTATTTCGCGGCGTTACAAACTCTTGGGGCTGCACAAAGCTATAATACCCTGACAACATATTTGTGTAGGGTATAAAAATTGTCTTATATGGGGACTATTCCAAAGAAGGGGCCAATATTATTAATTTCTGGTGGGGAGATTTGTTGCCATATACGACTACAAAATAACAAATTGCAGCGATTTCGGTTGAAAAACGCGCTTAAGAACCCGAAAATATCGATAATTGGGAGTTTCCATATATGGGGGCTACCAGAAAAAAATTGACTTATATTCATAATTTTTAGTGGCGATAATTGGTACCCAATAAAAACCCAATTTAACAAATTTCAGCGAATTCGGTTGAAAAACGCGCTCAAGAACCCCAAAATACCCAAAATTTGGGGGTATCCTTATATGGAAGCTATGCTTAAACGTGGACCGATAAATTCCATAAAACACGTCTCTATGCAAAATTCTGGCGATGTATCTCAATTCGTTTAGAGGCTAGAGTGATAACAACAAACATACGGACAGACGACTATTTCGTCTTAGAATTTTACGGTGATCAAGAATATATATACTTTATGGGGTCGAAATGATTATATCTATGAGTTATAAACGGAGAAACCAAGTTGATATACCCTCCATACTATGGTGGAGGGTATAAAAAATACCCATTTAGAAGAAACTACGCCTTTTATTGATTTTGACAAATGTTCTTTAAAAAACACCCCTAGAAAGACCCTAAAATATAATAATATTCTTTAAAAAATTCACGTATTTAGAAGTCCTTAAAATATTGTTTATAAAATTAATATCCTCAGAAGGCATTGAAAAATATTCTTTAAAACATTCACGCCTTGGAGTGGATCTTCAAAGAAATATTCTTTGATAAAAATACCTTCGGTTGTTAAGCAACCCACATCCCTGGTCTTTAGAAATATGCCATAATGTTAAATGGGAATCCTAAATATCCATCAGCCTCCAGTCATATGGCATTTTCATGAATTTAATATGCATTCCCTCTTTCTAAACAATCTCCCCCATTTTTTTCAATTCTTTTTCTTGTTTTTTGTCCCCCTTCTCATATTTCATCTCAGCTCACTCAAAAACTAATTAAAGCATTTGTTTAATTGTTGGCGGGATTTGTTTTATTCTCTGTAAATGCGATGCTTTCATGTTCAGAGGTGTGTGAATTTTTAATGTTCTTACATTGCGAAAGGTAAAAAGAAAACAAAAAAACCCAAGTCAAACAGATCCACAAGCACACAAAAGATAGGAATAGAACGAATGAATGAGTGAACGAGCGAGATGATGCATAGACAAAAGGAAAAAAATAATAATTTCCCCTAATGCCACACAAATGGGGGAGGATTATAACAAATTGGAGTGATGGAATGTTAAGAAATTTAAAAAAAACACTTGGTTTCACAACTCAATTAAGACTTTCTACAGTTAATTATTTAAATAGCATCACACCAAATGGTACACCCTTTATTCATTTCTGCATCATTTTTTTTTAACATACAGCGCTTACTCTAAATACCCCAGCTGTGTGCCGTACGTATATACATGGCCAATGTTTTGAGGTTGCCTTAGACACAAAACAAAGGACGAAGGAGAAACAAAAATAAAAATCCTTAAAAATTACTGTTGAAATGCGATACTCCAAAAACATGTTATAATGATATGTTAGTAGATGCAGCTGCACACACACACACACACACACACACACTCAAACACAAACATACATACTTGCACACCCACATACATAATTATGCAAATAATGTTTTTTTTTTTTTTGGGAAGGATGGTGTTGTATTCAAGTTATATGTATATGAAAATTAAAATTATTCACTGGGGTTTTACAGAGGTATGTGTGAGTATAGGTGTGCTTTGGGTATATTTTGACATAGATTTCTGGAGTCTTTAATAAAATGTCCTGGATTCCGTACAATGACTGGAGTAGTAAATTAGTAGATTTTTAAAAATTATTTATCACCATCACAGGGTTGATTTTTTAACTAATAATATTGTATGGATACCGCCGATGATTTGTTGAAGAAAATTTTTTGTAAGATGGCGTGGAGAGTGGACATTTTGCAAAGTCCATCTGAGGCGTGGGCCTTTCATGAATATTTTTCAATGGATATTTTAAAGAATATATTTTCAATGTATAACAAAGGCGTGGATTTTTTTCAGAATATTTTTCAAGACCTATCGGAGGAGTACATTTTTTAAAGAATATTTTTTCAAGGTCTATTACAGGCGTGGATATTTGCCAGGGTATATCAGAGGTGTGAATATTTTAAAGAATACCTTTTCAGAGTCTATCAGAGGTGTTTATTTCTTAAAGAATATTTTTCGGTTCTCAAAGGCGTGTTTTTTTTAAAGAATATTTTTCGGTTCTCAATGGCTTGTTTTTTATACCCTACACAACTATGTTGTCAGGGTATTATAGATTTGTGCAACCCCAAGAGTTTGAAACGCCGCGAAATATTGGTCCCAGACCCACCTTTAAGTATCTTATCTTGACTAGCTGAGTCGATCTAGACATGTGTGTCCGTCCGTCCGTCTGTCCATTATAATTTGTAAACACGATACAGACCACAGTTATGAACCAATATTCACGAAATTTTGCATGTAAAACGGGTTCTGGCCAATGAAGACCCCGATTGTTTTTGGTAAAGATCAGTTAATATTTAGGGGATGAAATGGACCAAATACTTAATTTTCGTCGGTTTATGGACCGAATATTGCGAAATTTTACATGGAGAAGAAGATCGAGCCAAAGAATATGCATGCCTGTTTTGCTAAAGATCGGCCATTAATTAACGGGTCAAATGGACCCAGACTAGAAGTTTACAGTATATCCAAGAGGACTGGTTGGCCTTTAAATTGATACCAATTATATTGCCGTATGTACTCAAATGTGGGAGATAACCTTAAATATTTATAGGTGCTTACGAATTCAGAAATTATTTAGTAACCCATTACCACACTAGAGGGCGTTATTCGCTTTAAAATTTTCCAAGAAGTTCCAGTTATGGGCAAGGACATTGCCTATAATTTTCGGTGATGATCACATAAAAAAATTTGGGATGAAGTGGACCGAAAACATAATTTTTTTGTGTTTTTTCGGTTCGATTTATAGGCCACAAGCCGAACATCACAACGCATTCCAAGATGAAGGGAATCTGGATAAGTAATTAGCAGGGCTGTAGTCAATATTGGGAATATTCGGAAAATATGTCAGTGTAAGAAATAGGTGTTGTTGATCTCTAATCGGTCAGAAGAGTGCAAATATCACGAAATACTGCCCTGGCTCGAAATAAACATCCGCAAAAAGATGGAGTTCCGTGGTAGTTGTGGGTATCGTATGGTCGGCCCCGTCCGACTATTCTGCTCCGCTCACTGGTTTTAAAGAAGATTTTTCGGTTCTCAAAGGAGTGTTTTTTAAAGGCTAGTTCTTCAAGGTCACAAAGGCGTGGATTTTTAAAAAATATTTTTCGGGTCACAAAGGCATTGATTTTTTAAAGAATATTTCTTCTGGGTCTCAAAGGCGGGGATATTTTAAAGAATATTTCTTCAGGGTTTAAAGGCGTGGATTTTTTAAAAAAATATTTCTTCAGGGTCTCAAAGGCGGGGTCTTTTTAAAAAAATATTTCTTCAGGGTCTCAAAGGCGTGGATTTTTTAAAGAATATTTCTTCAAGGTCATAGAAAGTCGTGGATTTTTTTAAAGAATATTTTTCTGCGACTTAGCAATTCGTGGATTTTTTAAAGAATATTTTTTCAAGTTCTTAGAATGGCGTGGATTTGTTTAAAAATAATTTTTTCAGGGTCCGCAGAAAGCGTGGATTTTTTAAAGCAAGTCATGGATCTTTTAAAGAATTTTTTAAGTTACCTCCAAAGGCTTGGATTTTTTAAAGCAAGTCATGGATTTTTTAAAGAATTTTTTAAAGTACCTCTGAAGGCTTGGACTTTTCAAAGAATATTTTTAAAGGTATTATTAATTTTTTAAAGGACATTTTTAAAGAACTTCCAAAGGCTTGGATTTTTTAAAGAATATTTTTCAAGGTATTAATAATTGTTTTAAAAGAAGTTTTAAAGGCTTGGATTTCTTAAAGAATATTTTTAAGTAGTATATGCAGGGAGGTCTTCTAAAGGTGAGGATTTTCAACGAATATTTTGCAAGGCCCACACAAGGCATGGCATTTTGAAAGGATACTTTTTAAATGTCTCCTAAAGGGGTGGTTTTTTAGAGAATACTTTTAACAGGTCGCCTAAAGGGATGGTTTGTTAAAAATAATTGTCAAGCTCTTCTAAGGGTGTTAACTTTTTAGAGAATATTTTTTCATATGCGTTGATTTGATACATAACATTTTTCTAGGCCTTCAGTATTTGAAAATAATTTTTCCCATCCATTACATAGTTAAAGCACTCCATTCTAACTGCAATTTTTTCTCCACCATTAAAAAAATTGCCTTTCGCTTATTTTTAAAATCCCTTTTGGTAATTACATTCTACAATCCACCACCTTCATCATTTGGGGAGCATTACTTTCAGTTCTGAAAAAAGTGAATGTCGCAGAAAAGAAAAAACAACAACAACAACCAGTCGACATCATTCGCATCCACTTTACACTTTCAACATAAATTGTTGGCTTTCTTCGTTTTTTTACTGTTGTTGTAACTGTAGCCCGGTCGTTTCAATGAATAAATAACATGGCCAACATTAAAATAAATGACAATTTGTTACTTTTGCCTTTCGGCCATAAACAATCCGGAAAGTGCATTTTTATCGCAGCAAACGTTGCGAAAGGTGATGGCAATGGCGAAAAAATGGACTGCCCGAGTAGAGAGTTGTCGTTAATTTATGCAAAGGCTCCGTACAATTGAGTGAGGCAACAACACCAACAACAACCATTTTGGAAATTCCAATTGCAAAGATACACAAATGGCTGTTCAGCTGTCAGGGGCTGAGGGCCAGCAGAGAGACGGAGATAGTTCTACTGCGCCATTAATGGTTTGGCAAGAAAGTAACACAGCATTCTGGCCGGAGGCACGTGAGCATTTATTTATATTTTATTTTCCGGTAAGGGGGCGAAAGTTGAGGGAAGCGGGGTGAACGAAAAAACAACTGAGTATGTGCTACCAGCAATTGTAAAACTTAAAAGAGAGTATTTTCAATTTGTTTCCTTGCAAAGGGGTAAAAGATTGTTTTCGCAAAGAGGCAAAAAAGAAGAAGAAAGGGTTTTTATTGAAGTGAATACCAACGATTGATCAATGAAACCATAAAATCTTATTTCACTACAAAAAAATAAAATTTTGCAAAAAATCCCTTTCTTCCAATGGCCTGGAGTAACCATTACAAAGCCAAAAGCCCATCACCACCAATCAATGTTTTGCAAAAGGCTATAATTTCATTTCTGGTGCGAAATATAAAAGCAAGCAATGGAGAAAGTGGAAAGAAATAAGATATTTCTTTCTATCGATTATTTGGCACGACATCTTATCGTCATCCCCATCAGGTTTCAAATCGTCTCATTGTAGATGTCGTCAAATCCCATGACATTATTTTTTTTTTATTTTCTTCTTGTACCCAAAAACTAATTCAAGCGTAAAATTTATAGATGCAAATGAAGCGAAAAAGACTTGAGCTCAAAAGAAGAAATTTATGTTATGGCCTAATATGAATTGTTTGATAGATTGAGGGACGGAGGGTTGGAAATAACTATCCAATTCCAATCAAATGTCCATCACACATAAAATATTATAAGAGAACATCCTAAAGGGGCGATATTGAGCACAAGTGACAAACATGCATAGCTAATGGATGGTATATTGACCTGAAAAAGGGACCAGCAGGCAATTGATATATATATATATATATATATATATATATAACATAGGCATATATATATATAACATGGAAGAATTTTTTCAGGGTCTAACATAGGCGTGATTTTTAGAATATTTATATTTAACATAGTAGATTTTTCTATTTTTCAGTCTAACATACCGTATATTTTTCCAAGAATAAGGGTCTAACATAGGCGTAGATTTTTCAAGAATATTTTTCAGGGTCTAACATAGGCGTAGATTTTTCCAAGAATATTTTTCAGGGTCTAACATAGGCGTAGATTTTTCCAAGAATATTTTTCAGGGTCTAACATAGGCGTAGATTTTTCCATGAATATTTTTCAAGGTCTAACATAGGCGTGAATTTTTTAAAGAGTTAGCTAGACGTGGATATTTTAAAGAATATTTCCTAAGGGTCTTAGCAAGGCGTGGAGTTTTTAAAGAATATTTTCTAAGTGTCTTAGCAAGGCGTGGAGTTTTTCAAGAATATTTCCTAAGGGTCTTAGCAAGGCGTGGATTTTTTAAAGAATATTTCCTAAGTGTCTTAGCAAGGCGTGGATTTTTTAAAGAATATTTCCTAAGTGTCTTAGCAAGGCGTGGATTTTTTTTAAAGAATATTTCCTAAGGTTCTTAGCAAGGCGTGGATTTTTTTTAAAGAATATTTCCTAAGGTTCTTAGCAAGGCGTGGATTTTTTTTAAAGAATATTTCCTAAGGTTCTTAGCAGATCAATATACAGTCATGGGAAACAAAATATGCTGATGTTTTAATAGTTTTATATATAGAATTAATATTTTCTTATTTAATCACTGGCCTGTTTTTGTTTTTATACCCTTCACCACACGGTGGTACAGGGTATTATGTCTTTGTGCATATGTTTGTCACAGACAAAAGGAAACTAGATAGACACATGGTTCCTTTTGAGAATATGCATAGAATCACTTTCTGAGTCGATTTACGCATGTCCGTCTGTACGTCCGTCCATGTATTTTTGTGAACAAAGTACAGGTCGCATTTATGATCCGATTTGGATGAAAATTAGCATAGGTCACTTATTTAGTCCAAGGACGAACCCTATTGAAATTGGGAAAAATCGGTTTAGATTTAGATATTGCTCCCATATATATTTTCGTCCGATTTAATGTAAATGGTGCACCAATGTCCCTATATATCTGTCGATTTGCACGAAATTTGACACAGCGTAATGAATTAGGCCTAAAATGATATGTGCTGAGTTTCATGAAAATCGGTTTAGATTTAGATATAGCTCCCATATATATTTTCGTCCAAATGAAAATATTAGTATAAGTTGCAGAATGACATGTTTATGGATCCAATTTCATTTTGCTAGTCCTTTAAAAATTCGACGTCTGTTAGGTTTCATCTGTTGAATATACCCAAAGTGGTGAAGGGTATCATATAGTCGGCCCCGTTCGACTTTACTACTTCCCTTACTGGTTTTTATATAATCTTTTATTCCTTACTTTAATTCCAAATTTGCCATCAAAATTATGCCCATGACTGTAAAGAAAAAATGTGTTGGCACTTTCACTTTCTCCTCTTGTTATTTGTTAGTGTGTTTGTGTGTGTACTTTTCATTAAGAATTTGTTTGATCGGCTGTTTGCTGGCCTGATTTCATTTTTTTGTTTCCAGCTTTTGGATTGGTTGAGGCCAACATTTCTGTTTGCCACCATCAACCAGAGGCTATATTAAGTTTTAAGTGTCCACATGTAATTGAATGACCATGCCAGTTTATTTTATTTTGTGTAATCAAATACAAACACATCCACACTCACACACACATACCGAGACAGAGACATATACGGATATGTCTATATGACATGGCAGGAAAATATAATGTCAATATGACACTCTCTCGCTGACGCTTGATCAATATATAAATAAGAAATTAATTTTGTTTTTCGTTTTTTTTGGTGAAAAAAATTGACATTAAGGAAATGAAAATGAAAGTCATACCATTAAAATTATTTTACAGATAAAGGTTACTTAAAAATGATGGTCCAAAGGGGAAATAATCAAATAACATGTTTAGTATTTGGGTAGTCACAAAGAGAATGATTTTTGACATAGCGGAGATAACTAATTCAATAAATGTATGTGACTTTCTATGAAATTAAGTTTGGATTTGAAATAGAGATAACATTAGCACCGCTTTTCAGCAAGAATTTGTTCCAAAGTGGTTGCCAAATTCATTTTAACTTTAAACCTGCAGTGTCCCATCCGTTGTCTGCCACTCTCATAGTCCGCTTGTGCTACTTAACTCTATAATGAATCTTTTGATAATTAACTCCACATCCTCATTTGCTCTCTTTTTAAAAACTTTCCTCAACTACAATCATCCTGGTGTCATTTCGACACAAGGAACTGTATTTACACTAACAGGTCCTTGTTACCAGCTTAAGTTAAGTTATTTGAGTTTTTGAAACATTAATCAATTGTATCAACAGCTTCTTTCTATTCATTATTGTCCACACAAAATCTCCACCCACACTTTCCCTAGTGGTCGTCCACTGTCCCGACACTTGGTCCCTCTCCATCTTTGTGTTTCATTCACTCTTTACACTATTCAAGTTATTCAATTAAATTCAAATTACACAGAAACTCATTTCGTTTCAATTGACTATTCCATTCCAGGAAATCTGACATTTGTCATGCCAATAAAGTGGTGAAATGAAACATTCTGTAACACTTCGGAAAATGTACATCCTTTCGAGAGAGAAAGGATAGCTAATAGAATGCTATAATGAAAATAACTCATGGTAATTAAATAAAAGTAAAATATAAAATATAAAGGTATACGAAAAATCTATATGTCACTGAGATTTTCCATTGGGTGTATATAAAAAAATCCCCACTTTGGGTATATTGTATATATATCACTGCAATTGTATGTCAATGTTCCCTCGAAGGAACATACTCATGCCTTTCTGAAACCTATGATAAATTTAATTTCATTCGGGCAGATTTAGAGTCGTCTGCGTACCATAGGACAACTTTTTGGGAAACGATTTAAAGAAAATTGATGCATGATATTCGGTACGCCACACTGTTTCAAATTTAATTTCGCTCAGACAACCGTTCGAAATACATATGGAAGTAATCTGAACCAATTTTCACAAAACTTAGCACACATCATTTTTGGCTTAATTCAGTACGCTGTGCCAAATCGCAAGAAAAATAGGGACTTTGGTGCACCATTTACCTAAAATCGGACGAAAATATATATGGGAGCTATATCTTAATCTGAATCGATTTTCAC
This sequence comes from Musca vetustissima, assembly GCF_032173495.1. NCBI lineage: Eukaryota > Metazoa > Arthropoda > Insecta > Diptera > Muscidae > Musca > Musca vetustissima. The sequence goes on from NW_026887416.1 coordinate 79,657, forward strand.
GAAACTTAGCACACATCATTTTAGGCTTAATTCAGTACGCTGTGCCGAATTTCGTGCAAATCGCAAGAAAAATAGGGACTTTGGTGTACCATTTACCCAAAATCGGACGAAAATATATATGGGATCTATATTTAAATCTGAACAGATTTTCACGAAACTTAGCACACATCATTCTATACTTAATTCAGTATGCTGTGCCAAATTTCGTGCAAATCGAAAGATATTTAGAGACTTTGGTGCACCATTTACCCAAAATCGGACGGAAGTATATATGGGTGCTATATCTTAATCTGAACAGATTTTCACGAAACTTAGCACACATCATTCTAGGCCTATTTCAGTACGCTATGCCAAATTTCGTGCAAATCGAAAGATATTTAGAGACTTTGGTGCACCATTTACCTTAAATCGGAGGAAAATATATATGGGAGCTATATCGAAATCTGAACCGATTTTCACGAAACTTAGCACACATCATTTTAGGTTTAATTCAGTACGCTATGCCAAATTTTGTTCAAATCGAAAAATATATAGGGACATCAGTGCACCATTTACATTAAATCGCACGTAAATATATATGGGAGCTATATCTAAATTAGAAACGATTTCCATGAAATTTAACACACATTATTCTAGACATTGTTCAGTACGCAATGCCAAATTTCATGCAAATCGAATGATATATAGGGTCTTTAGTGCAACATTTACCTTAAGTCGGACAAAAATATATATGGGAGCTATATATAAATCTGAATCTATTTTGAGGAAACTTAACACACATAATTTTAGACCTAATTCAGTACGCTGCGCCAAATTTCGTGCAAATCGAAACATATATAGGGTCATTGGTGCAGCGTCTACCTTAAATCGGACAAAAATATATATGGGAGCTATATCTAAATCTGAACCGATTTTTCCCAATTTCAGATAGGGTTGTCCTTAGGCCGAATAAGTGGCCTGTGCCAAATTTCATCCAAATCGGACCATAAATGCGACCTGTATTTTGTTAACAAAATACATGGACGGACGGACAGACGGACATGCATAAATCGACATAGAAAGTGATTTTATACATATTTCCAAAGGAACCATGAGTCTATCTCGTTTCTTTTTGCCTCTTACAAACATATGCACAAAGACATAATACCCTGTACCTCATGGGTGAAGGGTATATTCACGAATATTTTCGACCTTAGAAAAATATTCTTTAACAAATCATATCCTCAGACTTTTTTAAAAAATATTAGAGGTTACAAAAAATATTTGTTTTAATCCACGTCTTTTGAAGGCCAGAGAAAATTATTCTTTAAAAAATCTAAGCCTTTTTAGGACTCTGAAAATTATTTCTTGAAAAATTTACGCCTTTTAAGGCCTTATAAAATTATTTTTTTTTTAAATCCACGCCTTTTTAGGCCTCTAAAAATTATTTTTTAAAAAATATACGCCTTTATATATATATATATATATATATTTAAATCCACTCCTACGAAAAATATTTTTTTTAAATTCACGCTTATTGTGAGGCCTTGGTAGGCCTCAGAAAAATATTGTTTCAAAAATCCACGCTTATCCTTTAACAAATATCTTTTTTTATAAATAGATATTTATATTTATTTTATGTAATGTAGTATGTTCATTTAAAGTTTGTTCCCATGTGCACTCTTCATATAACAATATGTAATTACAACAACTCATTTTTAAACTCACACACACTTAGACATAGAAACACCATCAGATGTCCTTTTTTGCTGCTGCTGTTGTTGTAATTGAGAGTTGGTGACCAAGCAGATCACATTATCATAATTGAGTTATAGAGCAACAATTATAATTTTTGCCAGCCTATTATCATTTGTTATCATCTCCAGTAACAATGCTGGCAAATATCATTATATAGATAACAGGAACCAACATGCACACACACACGCACAATCATGCATTCATATACTTTTGTCTATTCATTGTTTTGTGTGATACTGTATGAATTGTGGGTATTGGAGTGAAAATGTTGGAGTACATCAGGGCGTATGAGTGCAGAGTATCGTAACGAATACGACATGGATGGATAAATCATAGTATTTAAAATTACGGAATATTAATTTTAATAATTAAACGCAAGTTATCCCCATTTGCTAAATAGAGAGCTTCACTGCACCCTAATACACATTAAATGGTACATAATATATCCATTGAAAGTTTATTTTTTTGTTTAAATGTTTTCACCTCTCCATTAAATTAACTAGTAAACCTAACCACAACGACAAAAATAAAAAATATTCTAGACAGTCGATGGCATAAACGAACATACACCAGCACCCATGTGGAACATAATAACATGTATGCTTTTTGTACCCAAGTACCCTTTTGATGAGTGTTTTGTCAAATCGACACACAAAACAAATAAACAGGAAATTCAAAAATAAATGGTTTTGATCTAAACCCGTATTGTTTTGGTGGAAAGGAGGGCAGAAAATGATGATATTGGTGCCATTACATGTCAAAGAGTTTTTCAAACATACAAAAAATAAATTAAACTAATAGAAGGCTTTAAAATATTCTTTATTAAATTCTTGTCTATGGAAGATCTAAAACAAATATTGTTTAAAGACGTCAATAAAACACGTCGGAAAATGATTCTTTAACAAATCATTGCCTATGGAAGACTTTCAAAAAATATTCTTTTAAAAATCCACGCCTATATAAGACTTTGAAAAATATTCTTTAAAAAATCCACGCAAAAAATATTCTTTAAAAATCCACGCCTTTAGAAGACCAGAAAAAATATTCTTATAAAAATACATGCCAGAAAAAAAAAATAAAAAATCCACGCCTATATAAGACTTCTTATAAAAATACATGCCAGAAAAAAAATTAAAAAATCCTCGTCTATATAAGACTTTGAAAATATAATCTTTAAAAAAAAAATCCGCGCCTATAGACGTCCAGAAAAAATATAAATAAATCAGTAAGGGAAGTAGTAAAGTCGAACTGGGCCGATGATATCCTTCACCAGGTTGGGTATATTGTACATATGTATCCATACAATTACATGTCGTTCTGCAACCTATGATAAGTTTAATTTCATTCGGACAGATTTAGAGTCGTCTGCGTACCATGGGAAAAATTTATGGAAGACGGTTTACATCTAATCGTTGTGCAAATTTTGTGATAATCGGGCAAACATTAGGAGTTTGGTGCACCATTAACGTAAAATCGGACGAATATATATGTATGTGTGGGACCTATATGGAAATGGGAACGCTTCTTCCGAAACATGAGTTATGCCAAATTTCGTGCAAATCGAAGGATATATAGGGACTTCGGTACACCATTTACATAAAATCGGACTAAAATATATATGGATGATATATATAAATCTGAACCGATTTTCACGTAATTTAACACACATCGTTCTAGACTTAATACAGTAAGCTATGCAAAATTTAGTGCAAATCGAAGGATATATAGGGACTTTGGTGCAATATTTACATAGAATCGGACGAATATATATGGGAGCTATATCTAAATCTGAACCGACTTTCACAAAATTTACCACACATTTTGAAAAAATCGAAGGATATATAAGGACTTTGGTGCACTCTTTACCTTAAATCGGACGAAAATATATATGGGAGCTATATCTAAATTTAAACCGATTTTCACGAAACTTACCACAAATCATTTTAGACTTAAAATAATACGATATGTCAAATTTCGAAGAAATCGAAATATATATAGGTACTTTAGTTCACCATTTACCTAAAATCGGACGAAAATATATATGGTAGCTATATCTAAATCTGAACCGATTTTTCCCAATTTCAATAGGGTTCATTCTTGGGCCAAATAAATAAGTTTTGTTAAATTTCATCCAATTCGAATCAAAAATGCAACCTGTACTTTGTTTACGGGCAGACGGACGGACATGCATAAATCGACTTAGAAAGTTATTCTATGCATATTCTCCAAAGGAACCATGTGTTACAAACATATGCACAAAGACAATATACCCTGTACCACAAGGTATAAAAATCCACGCCTATAGAAGTCCAGAAAAAATATTCTTTAAAAGGTCCACGCCTATAGAAGTCCAGAAAAACTATTCTTTAAAAGGTCCACGCCTATAGATGTCCAGAAAAAGAATCGTCTTTAATAAATCCACACCCATGGTAGGCTTTGAAAAATATTCTTTAAAAGGCCCACGCCAATAGAAGGCTTTAAAATATATTTTTGAATAAATCCACGATTGTGGATGTCTTTTAAAAATATATTATTTAAAAAATCTAAGATTATGGACGATTTGAACAAATTTTCTTTAAAAAATAGACGCTTATAGAACAATCCAATAAAATATTCTTTAAACCAGTGAGCGGAGCAGTATAGTCGGACGGGGCCGACCATATGATACCCTACACAACTACCACGGAACTCTAACTTTTGCGTATGTTTATTTCGAGCCTGACCAATATGTCCTCTTGACCGATTAGAGATCAACAGCACATCTTCCTTACACTGACATATTTTCCGAATATCCCAATATTCTAATTACTTGTCCAGATACACTTCACCGTGTGTTGTGTTGTGATTTTCAGCTTGTGGCCTATAGATTGACTCGAAAAATATAAAAAAATTAGTTTTGGCTCCACTTCATCCCAAAATTTTAATCTAATAATCACGGAAAATTATAGGCGTTGTCTTTGACCATACCTGGATCCTGAAGGAAAATTTCAAAGCGATGAGCGTTATATTTCCCCCCTCTATTGTGGTAATGTGTTACCAAATAATATATGAATACGTAAGCTCCTGAAAATATTTACGTGTAACTCCCACATCCGAGTACATACGATCAATTTAAGGGTGAACCACTCCTCTTGGGTATACTATCAACTTCATGGGTCTATGTCCTTCAGGAGTAAATATATACGCCATAGAATACACATTTTGTCATTTTTCACACAAAAGTCAGGGTCCATTTGACCCGCTAAATATTGACCGATCTTTATCAAAACAGGCATGCTTATTCTTCGACCCGATCCTCTTCTCCATGTTTGGACCATAATTGCGGCCTCTGGAGCGACCAGAAAAACCGACAAAAATTAAGTATTTGGTCCATTTCATCCCCTAAATATTAACCGATCTTTACCAAAAACAATAGGGGTCTTCATTGGCCAGAACCCATCCTACATGCAAAATTTCGTGAAGATTGGTCCATAACTGTGGCCTGTATCGTGTTTACAAATTATAATGGACAGACGGACGGACGGACACACATGTCTAAATCGACTCAGCTAGTCGAGATATGACGATCGGTATACTTAAATGTTGGCCTAGGACCCACATTTCGCGGCGTTACATACTCTTGGGGCTGCACAAAGCTATAATACCCTGACAACATAGTTGTGTAGGGTATAAAAAATCCACGCCTATAGAAGTTTAGAAAAAATATTCTTTAAAAGGTCCACGAATATAGAAGTCCAGAAAAAAATATTCTTAAATAAAATCCACGCCTATTGAAGTCCAGAAAAAGAATCGTTTTTAATAAGTCCACGCCCATGGTAGGCCAATAGAAGACTTTAAAATATATTTTTGAATAAATCCACGATTGTGGATGTCTTTTAAAAATATATTTTTTAAAAAATCCAAGATTATGGATGATTTGACAAATTTTTGTTAAAAAATACACGCCTATAGAACAATCCGAAAAAAGTTCTTAAAAAAATCCACAT